>NC_064636.1:133491370-133791370 GCF_023864275.1 Schistocerca cancellata | reverse complement strand
ATCAGATTCCGATGCACCATTGCAGGTTTACTGTATCCCTTGGACCTTCAAATCAACGATGAAACACAGAAATTGCATCGATATTGAATACAAAAGGCAAAATGTCGACTTATTAACAAGAGGAGTAACTCTTCTAATAGTTCGTGCTTTGAGCCTTTCCTGGGACAGCTGTATTAGATTGCGATGAACCTTTGCAGGTTTACTGTTTCCCTTGGACCTTCAGATCAACGATGAAACACAGAAGTTGCATCGATATTGAATACAAAAGGCAAAATGTCGACTTATTTATAAGGGGAGTAACTCTTCTAATAGTTCGTGCTTAGACCCTTTCCTGGGACAGCAGTATTTGTTTCCGATTCAACATTGCAATTTTACTGTATCCCTTGGACCTTCAAATCAACGATGAAACACAGAAATTGCATCGCTATTAAATACAAAATGCAAAATGTCGACCTATTTACAAGAGGAGTAACTCTTCTAATAGTTCGTGCTTTGAGAGTTTCCTGGGCCAGCAGTATTAGATTGCGATGCACCATTGCAGGTTTACTGTATCCTTTGGACCTTCAAATCAACGATAAAACACAGAAATTGCATCGACATTGAATACAAAATACAAAATGTCGACTTATTAACAAGAGGAGTAAGTCTTCTAATAGTTCGTGCTTTGAGCCTTTCCTGGGACAGCAGTTTAGATTCCGATGCACCATTGCGGGTTTACTGTATCCCTTGGACCTTCAAATCAACGATGAAACACAGAAATTGCATCGATATTGAATACAAAAGGCAAAATATTGACTTATTTACAAGAGGAGTAACTCTTCTAATAGTTCGTGCTTTGAGCCTTTCCTGGGACAGCAGTATTAGATTCCGAAGCACCATTGCAGGTTTACTGCATCCCTTGGAGCTTCAAATCAACGGTGAAACACAGAAATTGCATCGATATGGAATACAAAAGGCAGAATGTCGAGTTATTTACTAGAGGAGTTACTCTTCTAATAGTCGTGCTTTGAGCCTTTCCTGGGACAGCAATAATAGATCCCGATCCACCATTGCAGGTTTACTGTATCCCTTGAACCTTCAAATCAACGATGAAACACAGAAATTGCATCGATATTGAATACAAAAGGCAAAATGTCGACTTATTAACAAGAGGTGTAACTCTTCTAGTAGTTCGTGCTTTGAGCCTTTCCTGGGACAGCAGTATTAGATTCCGATGCACCATTGCAGGTTTACTGTATCCCTTGGACCTTCAAATCAACGATAAAACACAGAAATTGCATCGACATTGAATACAAAATACAAAATGTCGACTTATTAACAAGAGGAGTAACTCTTCTAATAGTTCGTGCTTTGAGCCTTTCCTGGGACAGCAGTTTGGATTCCGATGCACCATTGCGGGTTTACTGTATCCCTTGGACCTTCAAATCAACGATGAAACACAGAAATTGCATCGATATTGAATACAAAAGGCAAAATATTGACTTATTTACAAGAGGAGTAACTCTTCTAATAGTTCGTGCTTTGAGCCTTTCCTGGGACAGCAGTATTAGATTCCGAAGCACCATTGCAGGTTTACTGCATCCCTTGGGCCTTCAAATCAACGGTGAAACACAGAAATTGCATCGATATGGAATACAAAAGGCAGAATGTCGAGTTATTTACTAGAGGAGTTACTCTTCTAATAGTCGTGCTTTGAGCCTTTCCTGGGACAGCAATAATAGATTCCGATCCACCATTGCAGGTTTACTGTATCCTTTGGACCTTAAAATCAACGATGAAACACAGAAATTGCATCGATATTGAATACAAAAGGCAAAATGTCGACTTATTAACAAGAGGTGTAACTCTTCTAGTAGTTCGTGCTTTGAGCCTTTCCCGGGACAGCAGTATTAGATTCCGATGCACCATTGCAGGTTTACTGTATCCCTTGGACCTTCAAATCAACCATAAAACACAGAAATTGCATCGACATTGAATACAAAATACAAAATGTCGACTTATTAACAAGAGGAGTAACTCTTCTAATAGTTCGTGCTTCGAGCCTTTCCTGGGACAGCAGTTTGGATTCCGATGCACCATTGCGGGTTTACTGTATCCCTTGGACCTTCAAATCAACGATGAAACACAGAAATTGCATCGATATTGAATACAAAAGGCAAAATATTGACTTATTTACAAGAGGAGTAGCTCTTCTAATAGTTCGTGCTTTGAGCCTTTCCTGGGACAGCAGTATTAGATTCCGAAGCACCATTGCAGGTTTACTGCATCCCTTGGAGCTTCAAATCAACGGTGAAACACAGAAATTGCATCGATATGGAATACAAAAGGCAGAATGTCGAGTTATTTACTAGAGGAGTTACTCTTCTAATAGTCGTGCTTTGAGCCTTTCCTGGGACAGCAATAATAGATTCCGATCCACCATTGCAGGTTTACTGTATCCTTTGGACCTTAAAATCAACGATGAAACACAGAAATTGCATCGATATTGAATACAAAAGGCAAAATGTCGACTTATTAACAAGAGGAGTAACTCTTCTAGTAGTTCGTGCTTTGAGCCTTTCCTGGGACAGCAGTATTAGATTCCGATGCACCATTGCAGGTTTACTGTATCCCTTGGACCTTCAAATCAACGATGAAACACAGAAATTGCATCGATATTGAATACAAAAGGCAAAATGTCGACTTATTAACAAGAGGAGTAACTCTTCTAATAGTTCGTGCTTTGAGCCTTTCCTGGGACAGCAGTATTAGATTCCGATGCACCATTGCAGGTTTACTGTATCCCTTGGACCTTCAAATCAACGATGAAACACAGAAATTGCATCGATATTAAATACAAAAGGCAAAATGTCGACCTATTTACAAGAGGAGTAACTCTTCTAATAGTTCGTGCTTTGAGAGTTTCCTGGGCCAGCAGTATTAGATTCCGATGCACCATTGCAGGTTTACTGTATCCCTTGGACCTTCAAATCAACGATGAAACACAGAAATTGCATCGATATTGAATACAAAATGCAAAATGTCGACTTATTTATAAGAGGAGTAACTCTTCTAATAGTTTGTGCTTCGAGCCTTTACTGCGACAGCAGTATAAGATTCCGATGTACCATTGCAGGTTTACTGTATCCCTTGGACCTTCAAATCGACGATGAAACACAGAAATTGCATAGATATTGAATACAAAAGGCAAAATGTCGCCTTATTTATAAGAGGAGTAACTCTTCTAATAGTTCGTGCTTTGAGCCTTTCCTGGGACAGCAGTATTAGTTTCCGATGCACCAAATCAGGTTTACTGTATCCCTTGGACCTTCAAATCAACGATGATACACAGAAATTGCATCGACATTGAATACGCAAGGCAAAATGTCGACTTATTTACAAGAGGAGTAACTCTTCTAATAGTTCGTGCATTGAGCCTTTCCTGGGACAGCAGTATTAGATTGCGATGAACCATTGCAGGTTTACTGTTTCCCTTGGACCTTCAGATCAACGATGAAACACAGAAATTGCATCGATATTGAATACAAAAGGCAAAATGTCGACTTATTTACAAGAGGAGTAACTCTTCCAATAGTTCGTGCTTTGAGCCTTTCTGGGACAGCAGTATTAGATTCCGATTCACCATTGCTGGTTTACTGTATCCCTTGGACCTTCAAATCTACGATGAAACACAGAAATTGCATCGATATTGAATACAAAAGGCAAAATGTCGACCTATTTACAAGAGGAGTAACTCTTCTAATAGTTCGTGCTTTGAGCCTTTCCTGGGACAGCAATATTACATTCCGATGCACCATTGCAGGTTTACTGTATCCCTTGGACCTTCAAATCAACGATGAAACACAGAAATTGCATCGATATTGAATACAAAATGCAAAATATCGACTTATTTATAAGAGGAGTAACTCTTCTAATAGTTCGTGCTTTGAGCCTTTCGTGGGAGAGCAGTATTTGATACCGATGCACCATTGCAGGTTTACTGTATCCCTTGAAACTTCAAATCAACGATGAAACACAGAAGCTGCATCGACATTGAATACAAAAGGCAAAATGTCGACTTATTAACAAGAGTTGTAACTCTTCTAATAGTTCGTGCTTTGAGCCTTCCCTGGGACAGCAGAATTCGATTCCGATGCACCATTGCAGGTTTACTGTATCCCTTGGACCTTCAAATCAACGATGAAACACAGAAATTGCATCGACATTGAATACAAAACACAAAATGTAGACTTATTAACAAGAGGAGTAACTCTTCTAATAGTTCGTGCTTTGAGCATTTCCTGGGACAGCAGTTTAGATTCCGATGCACCATTGCAGGTTTACTGTATCCCTTGGACCTTCAAATCAACGATGAAACACAGAAATTGCATCGACATTGAATACAAAAGGCAAAATATCTACTTATTTATAAGAAGAGTAACTCTTCTAATAGTTCGTGCTTTGAGCCTTTCCTGGGACAGCAGTATTAGATTCCGATGCACCATTGCAGGTTTACTGTATCCCTTGGACCTTCAAATCAACGATGAAACACAGAAATTGCATCGACATTGAATACAAAATACAAAATGTCGACTTATTAACAAGAGGAGTAACTCTTCTAATAGTTCGTGCTTTGAGCCTTTCCTGGGACAGCAGTTTAGATTCCGATGGGCCATTGCAGGTTTACTGTATCCCTTGGACCTTCAAATCAACGACGAAACACAGAAATTGCATCGATATTGAATACAAAAGGCAAAACGTCGGCTTATTTATAAGAGGAGTAACTCTTCTAGTAGTTCGTGCTTTGAGCCTTTCCTGGGACAGCGGTATTTGATTCCGATGGACCATTGCAGGTTTACTGTATCCCTTGGACCTTCAAATCAACGATGAAACACAGAAATTGCATCGATATTGAATACAAAAGGCAAAATGTCGACATATTTACAAGAGGAGTAACTCTTCTAATAGTTCGTGCTATGAGCCTTTCCTGGGACAGCAGTATTAGATTCCGATGCACCATTGCAGGTCTACTGTATCCCTTGGACCTTCAAATCAACGATGAAACACAGAAATTGCATCGATATTGAATACAAAAGGCAAAATGTCGACTTATTTATAAGAGGAGTAACTCTTCTAATAGTTCGTGTTTGAGCCTTTCCTGGGACAGCAGTATTAGATTCCGAAGCACCATTGCAGGTTTACTGCATCCCTTGGAGCTTCAAATCAACGGTGAAACACAGAAATTGCATCGATATGGAATACAAAAGGCAGAATGTCGAGTTATTTACTAGAGGAGCAACTCTTCTAATAGTCGTGCTTTGAGCCTTTCCTGGGACAGCAATATTAGATTCCGATCCACCATTGCAGGTTTACTGTATCCCTTGGACCTTCAAATCAACGATGAAACACAGAAATTGCATCGATATTGAATACAAAAGGCAAAATGTCGACTTATCTACAAGAGGAGTAACTCTTCTAATAGTTCGGGCTTTGAGACTTTCCTGGGACCGCAGTATTACATTCCGATGCACCATTGCAGGTTTACTGTATCCCTTGGACCTTCAAATCAACGATGAAACACAGAAATTGCATCGATATTGAAAACAAAAGGCAAAATGTCGACTTTTTTACAAGAGGAGTAACTCTTCTAATAGTTCGTGCTTTGAGCCTTTCCTGGGACAGCAGTATTAGATTCCGATGCACCATTTCAGGTTTGCTGCATCCCTTGGGCCTTCAAATCAACGATGAAACACAGAAATTGTATCGATATTGAATACAAAAGGCAGAATGTCGAGTTATTTACTAGAGGAGTAACTCTTCTAATAGTCTTGCTTTGAGCCTTTCCTGGGACAGCAGTATTAGATTCCGATGCACCATTGCAGGTTTACTGCATCCCTTGGACCTTCAAATCAACGATGAAACACAGAAATTACATCGATATTGAATACAAAAGGCCAAATGTCGACTTATTTACAAGAGGAGTAACTCTTCTAATAGTCGTGCTTTGAGCCATTCCTGGGACAGCAGTATTAGATTCCGATGCACCATTGCAGCATTACTGTATCCCTTGGACCTTCAAATCAAGGATGAAACACAGAAATTCCAACGATATTGAATACAAAAGCAAAATGTCGACTTATTTATAAGAGGAGTAACTCTTCTAATAGTTCGTGCTTTGAGCCTTTCCTGGGACAGCAGTATTCGATTCCGATGCACCATTGCAGGTTTACTGTATGCCTTGGACCTTCAAATCAACGATGAAACACAGAAATTGCATCGCTATTGAATACAAAAGGCAAAATGTCGACTTATTTACAAGAGGAGTAACTCTTCTAATAGTTCGCGATTTCAGCCTTTCCTGGGACAGCAGTATTAGATTCCGATGCACCATTTCAGGTTTACTGTATCCCTTGGTCCTTCAAATCAACGATGAAACACAGAAATTGCATCGATATTGAATACAAAAGGCAAAATGTCGACTTATTTACAAGAGGACTAACTCTTCTAATAGTTCGCGATTTCAGCCTTTCCTGGGACAGCAGTATTAGATTCCGAAGCACCATTGCAGGTTTACTGCATCCCTTGGAGCTTCAAATCAACGGTGAAACACAGAAATTGCATCGATATGGAAAACAAAAGGCAGAATGTCGAGTTATTTACTAGAGGAGTAACTCTTCTAATAGTCGTGCTTTGAGCCTTTCCTGGGACAGCAATAATAGATTCCGATCCACCATTGCAGGTTTACTGTATCCCTTGGACCTTCAAATCACCGATGAAACACAAAAATTGCATCGATATTGAATACAAAAGGCAAAATGTCGACTTATTTACAAGAGGAGTAACTCTTCTAATAGTTCGGGCTTTGAGACTTTCCTGGGACCGCAGTATTACATTCCGATGCACCATTGCAGGTTTACTGTATCCCTTGGACCTTCAAATCAACGATGAAACACAGAAATTGCATCGATATTGAATACAAAAGGCAAAATATCGACTTATTTACAAGAGGAGTAACTCTTCTAATAACTCGTGCTTTGAGCCTTTTCTGGGACAGCAGTATTAGATTCCGATGCACCGTTACAGGTTTACTGTATCCCTTGGTCCTTCAAATCAACGATGAAACACAGAAATTGCATCGACATTGAATACAAAAGGCAAAATGACGACTTATTTATAAGAGGAGTAACTCTACTAATAGTTCGTGATTTGAGCCTTTCCTGGGACAGCAGTATTAGATTCCGATGCATCATTGCAGGTTTACTGTATCCGTTGGACCTTCGAATCAACGATGAAACACAGAAATTACATCGATATTGAATACAAAAGGCAAAATGTCGACTTATTAACAAGAGGAGTAACTCTTCTAATAGTTCGTGCTTTGAGCCTTTCCTGGGACAGCAGTATTAGATTCCGATGCACCATTGCAGGTTTACTGTACCCCTTGGACCTTCAAATCAACGATGAAACACAGAAATTGCATCGACATTGAATACAAAATACAAAATGTCGACTTATTAACAAGAGGAGTAACTCTTCTAATAGTTCGTGCTTTGAGCCTTTCCTGGGACAGCAGTTTAGATTCCGATGCACCATTGCAGGTTTACTGTATCCCTTGGACCTTCAAATCAACGATGAAACACAGAAATTGCATCGACATTGAATACAAAAGGCAAAATATCTACTTATTTATAAGAGGAGTAACTCTTCTAATAGTTCGTGCTTTGAGCCTTTCCTGGGACAGCAGTATTAGATTCCGATGCGCCATTTCAGGTTTACTGTATCCCTTGGACCTTCAAATCAACGATGAAACACAGAAATTGCATCGATATTGAATACAAAAGGCAAAATGTCGACTTATTTACAAGAGGAGTAACTCTTCTAACAGTTCGTGATTTGAACCTTTCCTGGGACAGCATTATTAGATTCCGATGCACCATTGCAGGTCTACTGTATCCCTCGGACCTTCAAATCAACGATGAAGCACAGAAATTGCATCGACGTTTAATACAAAAGGCAAAATATAGGCTTATTTATAAGAGGAGTAACTCTTCTCATATTTCGTTCTTTAAGCCTTTCCTGGGACAGCAGTTACAGATTCCGATGCACCATTGCAGGTTTACTGTATTCCTTGGACCTTCAAATCAACGATAAAACACAGAAATTGCATCGATATTGAAAACAAAAGGCAAAATGTCGACTTCTTTACAAGAGGAGCAACTCTTCTAATAGGTTGTGCTTTGAGCCTTCCATGGGACAGCAGTATTAGATTCCGATGCACCATTGCAGGTTTACTGTATCCCTTGGACCTTCAAATCAACGATGAAACACAGAAATTGCATCGATATAGAATATAGAATGCAAAATGTCGACTTATTTACAAGAGGAGTAACTCTTCTAGTAGTTCGTGCTTTGAGCCATTCCTGGGACAGCAGTATTAGATTCCGAAGCACCATTGCAGGTTTACTGTATCCCTTGGACCTTCAAATCAACGATGAAACACAGAAATTGCATCGATATAGAATACAGAATGCAAAATGTCGACTTATTTACAAGAGGAGTAACTCTTCTAATAGTTCGTCCTTTGGGCCTTTCCTGGGACAGCAGTATTTGCTTCCGATTCAACATTGCGATTTTACTGTATCCCTTGGACCTTCAAATCGACGATGAAACACAGAAATCGCATCGATATTGAGTACAAAACGCAAAATGTCGACTTATTTATAAGAGGAGTAACTCTTCTAATAGTTCGTGCTTGGAGCCTTTCTGGGACAGCATTGTTAGATTCCGATGCACCATTGCAGGTTTACTGTATCCCTTGGACCTTCAAATCAACGATGAAACACAGAAATTGCATCGATATTGAATACAAAAGTCGAAATGTCGACTTATTTGCAAGAGGAGTAACTCTTCCAATAGTTCGTGCTTTGAGCCTTTCCTGGGACAGCAGTATTAGATTCCGATGCGTCATTTCAGGTTTACTGTATCCCTTGGACCTTCAAATCAACGATGAAACACAGAAATTGCATCGATATTGAATACAAAAGGCAAAATATCTACTTATTTATAAGAGGAGTAACTCTTCTAATAGTTCGTGCTTTGAGCCTTTCCTGGGACAGCAGTATTAGATTCCGATGCACCATTGCAGGTTTACTGTACCCCTTGGACCTTCAAATCAACGATGAAACACAGAAATTGCATCGACATTGAATACAAAATACAAAATGTCGACTTATTAACAAGAGGAGTAACTCTTCTAATAGTTCGTGCTTTGAGCCTTTCCTGGGACAGCAGTTTAGATTCCGATGCACCATTGCAGGTTTACTGTATCCCTTGGACCTTCAAATCAACGATGAAACACAGAAATTGCATCGACATTGAATACAAAAGGCAAAATATCTACTTATTTATAAGAGGAGTAACTCTTCTAATAGTTCGTGCTTTGAGCCTTTCCTGGGACAGCAGTATTAAATTCCGATGCGCCATTTCAGGTTTACTGTATCCCTTGGACCTTCAAATCAACGATGAAACACAGAAATTGCATCGATATTGAATACAAAAGGCAAAATGTCGACTTATTTACAAGAGGAGTAACTCTTCTAACAGTTCGTGATTTGAACCTTTCCTGGGACAGCATTATTAGATTCCGATGCACCATTGCAGGTCTACTGTATCCCTCGGACCTTCAAATCAACGATGAAGCACAGAAATTGCATCGACTTTTAATACAAAAGGCAAAAAATAGGCTTATTTATAAGAGGAGTAACTCTTCTCATATTTCGTTCTTTAAGCCTTTCCTGGGACAGCAGTTACAGATTCCGATGCACCATTGCAGGTTTACTGTATTCCTTGGGCCTTCAAATCAACGATAAAACACAGAAATTGCATCGATATTGAAAACAAAAGGCAAAATGTCGACTTATTTACAAGAGGAGCAACTCTTCTAATAGGTTGTGCTTTGAGCCTTCCATGGGACAGCAGTATTAGATTCCGATGCACCATTGCAGGTTTACTGTATCCCTTGGACCTTCAAATCAACGATGAAACACAGAAATTGCATCGATATAGAATATAGAATGCAAAATGTCGACTTATTTACAAGAGGAGTAACTCTTCTAGTAGTTCGTGCTTTGAGCCATTCCTGGGACGGCAGTATTAGATTCCGAAGCACCATTGCAGGTTTACTGTATCCCTTGGACCTTCAAATCAACGATGAAGCACAGAAATTGCATCGATATAGAATACAGAATGCAAAATGTCGACTTATTTACAAGAGGAGTAACTCTTCTAATAGTTCGTCCTTTGGGCCTTTCCTGGGACAGCAGTATTTGCTTCCGATTCAACATTGCGATTTTACTGTATCCCTTGGACCTTCAAATCGACGATGAAACACAGAAATCGCATCGATATTGAGTACAAAACGCAAAATGTCGACTTATTTATAAGAGGAGTAACTCTTCTAATAGTTCGTGCTTGGAGCCTTTCTGGGACAGCATTGTTAGATTCCGATGCACCATTGCAGGTTTACTGTATCCCTTGGACCTTCAAATCAACGATGAAACACAGAAATTGCATCGATATTGAATACAAAAGTCGAAATGTCGACTTATTTGCAAGAGGAGTAACTCTTCCAATAGTACGTGCTTTGAGCCTTTCCTGGGACAGCATTATTAGATTCCGATGCACCATTGCAGGTTTACTGTATCCCTTGGACCTTCAAATCAAGGATGAAACACAGAAATTGCATCAATATTGAATACAAAAGGCAAAATGTTGACTTATTTATAAGAGGATTAACTCTTCTAATAGTTCGTGTTTGAGCATTTCCTGGGACAGCAGTATTAGATTCCGATGCACCGTTACTGGTTTACTGTATCCCTTGGTCCTTCAAATCAACGACGAAACACAGAAATTGCATCGACATTGAATAAAAAAGGCAAAATGACGACTTATTTATAAGAGGAGTAACTCTACTAATAGTTTGTGATTTGAGCCTTTCCTGGGACAGCAGTATTAGATTCCGATGCATCATTGCAGGTTTACTGTATCCGTTGGACCTTCAAATCAACGATGAAACACAGAAATTACATCGATATTGAATACAAAAGGCAAAATGTCGACTTATTAACAAGAGGAGTAACTCTTCTAATAGTTCGTGCTTTGAGCCTTTCCTGGGACAGCAGTATTAGATTCCGATGCACCATTGCATGTTTACTGTATCCCTTGGACCTTCAAATCAACGATGAAACACAGAAATTGCATCGATATAGAATATAGAATGCAAAATGTCGACTTATTTACAAGAGGAGTAACTCTTCTAGTAGTTCGTGCTTTGAGCCATTCCTGGGACAGCAGTATTAGATTCCGAAGCACCATTGCAGGTTTACTGTATCCCTTGGACCTTCAAATCAACGATGAAGCACAGAAATTGCATCGATATAGAATACAGAATGCAAAATGTCGACTTATTTACAAGAGGAGTAACTCTTCTAATAGTTCGTCCTTTGGGCCTTTCCTGGGACAGCAGTATTTGCTTCCGATTCAACATTGCGATTTTACTGTATCCCTTGGACCTTCAAATCGACGATGAAACACAGAAATCGCATCGATATTGAGTACAAAACGCAAAATGTCGACTTATTTAAAAGAGGAGTAACTCTTCTAATAGTTCGTGCTTGGAGCCTTTCTGGGACAGCATTGTTAGATTCCGATGCACCATTGCAGGTTTACTGTATCCCTTGGACCTTCAAATCAACGATGAAACACAGAAATTGCATCGATATTGAATACAAAAGTCGAAATGTCGACTTATTTGCAAGAGGAGTAACTCTTCCAATAGTTCGTGCTTTGAGCCTTTCCTGGGACAGCATTATTAGATTCCGATGCACCATTGCAGGTTTACTGTATCCCTTGGACCTTCAAATCAAGGATGAAACACAGAAATTGCATCAATATTGAATACAAAAGGCAAAATGTTGACTTATTTATAAGAGGATTAACTCTTCTAATAGTTCGTGTTTGAGCATTTCCTGGGACAGCAGTATTAGATTCCGATGCTGCATTGCAGGTTTACTGTATCCCTTGGACCTTCAAATCAACGATGAAACACAGAAATCGCATCGATATTGAATACAAAAGGCAAAATGTCGACTTATTTATAAGAGGAGTAACTCTTCTAATACTTCGTGCTTTGAGCCTTTCTGGGACAGCAGTATTAGATTCCGATGCACCATTGCAGGTTTACTGTATCCCTTGGACCTTCAAATCAACGACGAAACACAGAAATTGCATCGATATTGAATACAAAAGGCAAAATGTCGACTTATTTATAAGAGGAGTAACTCTTCTAATAGTTGGTGCTTTGAGCCTTTCCTGGGAGAGCAGTATTAGATTCCGATGCACCATTGCAGTTTTACTGTATCCCCTGGACCTTCAAATCAACGATGAAACACAGAAATCGCATCGATATTGAATACAAAAGGCAAAATGTCGACTTATTTATAAGAGGAGTAACTCTTATAATAGTTCGTGCTTTGAGCCTTTCTGGGACAGCAGTATTAGATTCCGATGCACTATTGCAGGTTTACTGTATCCCTTGGTCCTTCAAATCAACAATGAAACACAGAAATTGCATCGATATTGAAAACAAATGTCAAAATGTCGCCTTGTTTGCAGAGGAGTAGCTCTTCTAATAGTTCGTGCTTTTAGACGTTCCTGGGACAGCAGTATTAGATTCCGATGCACCATTGCAGGTTTACTGTATAACATGGACCTTCAAATCAACGATGAAACACAGCAATCGCATCGATATTGAATATAAAAGGCAAATTGTCGACTTATTTATAAGAGGGTTAACTCTTCTAATAGTTCGTGTTTTGAGCATTTCCTGGGACAGCAGTATTAGATTCCGATGCACCGTTACTGGTTTACTGTATCCCTTGGTCCTTCAAATCAACGACGAAACACAGAAATTGCATCGACATTGAATAAAAAAGGCAAAATGACGACTTATTTATAAGAGGAGTAACTCTACTAATAGTTCGTGATTTGAGCCTTTCCTGGGACAGCAGTATTAGATTCCGATGCATCATTGCAGGTTTACTGTATCCGTTGGACCTTCAAATCAACGATGAAACACAGAAATTACATCGATATTGAATACAAAAGGCAAAATGTCGACTTATTAACAAGAGGAGTAACTCTTCTAATAGTTCGTGCTTTGAGCCTTTCCTGGGACAGCAGTATTAGATTCCGATGCACCATTGCAGGTTTACTGTACCCCTTGGTCCTTCAAATCAACGATGAAACACAGAAATTGCATCGACATTGAATACAAAATACAAAATGTCGACTTATTAACAAGAGGAGTAACTCTTCTAATAGTTCGTACTTTGAGCCTTTCCTGGGACAGCAGTTAAGATTCCGATGCACCATTGCAGGTTTACTGTATCCCTTGGACCTTCAAATCAACGATGAAACACAGAAATTGCATCGACATTGAATACAAAAGGCAAAATATCTACTTATTTATAAGAGGAGTAACTCTTCTAATAGTTCGTGCTTTGAGCCTTTCCTGGGACAGCAGTATTAGATTCCGATGCGCCATTTCAGGTTTACTGTATCCCTTGGACCTTCAAATCAACGATGAAACACAGAAATTGCATCGATATTGAATACAAAAGGCAAAATGTCGACTTATTTACAAGAGGAGTAACTCTTCTAACAGTTCGTGATTTGAACCTTTCCTGGGACAGCAGTATTAGATTCCGATGCACCATTGCAGGTCTACTGTATCCCTCGGACCTTCAAATCAACGATGAAGCACAGAAATTGCATCGACGTTTAATACAAAAGGCAAAAAATAGGCTTATTTATAAGAGGAGTAACTCTTCTCATATTTCGTTCTTTAAGCCTTTCCTGGGACAGCAGTTACAGATTCCGATGCACCATTGCAGGTTTACTGTATTCCTTGGACCTTCAAATCAACGATGAAACACAGAAATTGCATCGATATTGAAAACAAAAGGCAAAATGTCGACTTATTTACAAGAGGAGCAACTCTTCTAATAGGTTGTGCTTTGAGCCTTCCATGGGACAGCAGTATTAGATTCCGATGCACCATTGCAGGTTTACTGTATCCCTTGGACCTTCAAATCAACGATGAAACACAGAAATTGCATCGATATAGAATATAGAATGCAAAATGTCGACTTATTTACAAGAGGAGTAACTCTTCTAGTAGTTCGTGCTTTGAGCCATTCCTGGGACAGCAGTATTAGATTCCGAAGCACCATTGCAGGTTTACTGTATCCCTTGGACCTTCAAATCAACGATGAAGCACAGAAATTGCATCGATATAGAATACAGAATGCAAAATGTCGACTTATTTACAAGAGGAGTAACTCTTCTAATTGTTCGTCCTTTGGGCCTTTCCTGGGACAGCAGTATTTGCTTCCGATTCAACATTGCGATTTTACTGTATCCCTTGGACCTTCAAATCGACGATGAAACACAGAAATCGCATCGATATTGAGTACAAAACGCAAAATGTCGACTTATTTATAAGAGGAGTAACTCTTCTAATAGTTCGTGCTTGGAGCCTTTCTGGGACAGCATTGTTAGATTCCGATGCACCATTGCAGGTTTACTGTATCCCTTGGACCTTCAAATCAACGATGAAACACAGAAATTGCATCGATATTGAATACAAAAGTCGAAATGTCGACTTATTTGCAAGAGGAGTAACTCTTCCAATAGTTCGTGCTTTGAGCCTTTCCTGGGACAGCATTATTAGATTCCGATGCACCATTGCAGGTTTACTGTATCCCTTGGACCTTCAAATCAAGGATGAAACACAGAAATTGCATCAATATTGAATACAAAAGGCAAAATGTTGACTTATTTATAAGAGGATTAACTCTTCTAATAGTTCGTGTTTGAGCATTTCCTGGGACAGCAGTATTAGATTCCGATGCTGCATTGCAGGTTTACTGTATCCCTTGGACCTTCAAATCAACGATGAAACACAGAAATCGCATCGATATTGAATACAAAAGGCAAAATGTCGACTTATTTATAAGAGGAGTAACTCTTCTAATACTTCGTGCTTTGAGCCTTTCTGGGACAGCAGTATTAGATTCCGATGCACCATTGCAGGTTTACTGTATCCCTTGGACCTTCAAATCAACGACGAAACACAGAAATTGCATCGATATTGAATACAAAAGGCAAAATGTCGACTTATTTATAAGAGGAGTAACTCTTCTAATAGTTGGTGCTTTGAGCCTTTCCTGGGAGAGCAGTATTAGATTCCGATGCACCATTGCAGTTTTACTGTATCCCCTGGACCTTCAAATCAACGATGAAACACAGAAATCGCATCGATATTGAATACAAAAGGCAAAATGTCGACTTATTTATAAGAGGAGTAACTCTTATAATAGTTCGTGCTTTGAGCCTTTCTGGGACAGCAGTATTAGATTCCGATGCACCATTGCAGGTTTACTGTATCCCTTGGTCCTTCAAATCAACAATGAAACACAGAAATTGCATCGATATTGAAAACAAATGTCAAAATGTCGCCTTGTTTGCAGAGGAGTAGCTCTTCTAATAGTTCGTGCTTTTAGACGTTCCTGGGACAGCAGTATTAGATTCCGATGCACCATTGCAGGTTTACTGTATAACATGGACCTTCAAATCAACGATGAAACACAGCAATCGCATCGATATTGAATACAAAAGGCAAATTGTCGACTTATTTATCAGAGGGTTAACTCTTGTAATAGTTCGTGTTTTGAGCATTTCCTGGGACAGCAGTATTAGATTCCGATGCACCGTTACTGGTTTACTGTATCCCTTGGTCCTTCAAATCAACGACGAAACACAGAAATTGCATCGACATTGAATAAAAAAGGCAAAATGACGACTTATTTATAAGAGGAGTAACTCTACTAATAGTTCGTGATTTGAGCCTTTCCTGGGACAGCAGTATTAGATTCCGATGCATCATTGCAGGTTTACTGTATCCGTTGGACCTTCAAATCAACGATGAAACACAGAAATTACATCGATATTGAATACAAAAGGCAAAATGTCGACTTATTAACAAGAGGAGTAACTCTTCTAATAGTTCGTGCTTTGAGCCTTTCCTGGGACAGCAGTATTAGATTCCGATGCACCATTGCAGGTTTACTGTACCCCTTGGACCTTCAAATCAACGATGAAACACAGAAATTGCATCGACATTGAATACAAAATACAAAATGTCGACTTATTAACAAGAGGAGTAACTCTTCTAATAGTTCGTGCTTTGAGCCTTTCCTGGGACAGCAGTTAAGATTCCGATGCACCATTGCAGGTTTACTGTATCCCTTGGACCTTCAAATCAACGATGAAACACAGAAATTGCATCGACATTGAATACAAAAGGCAAAATATCTACTTATTTATAAGAGGAGTAACTCTTCTAATAGTTCGTGCTTTGAGCCTTTCCTGGGACAGCAGTATTAGATTCCGATGCACCATTGCAGGTTTACTGTATCCCTTGGACCTTCAAATCAACGATGAAACACAGAAATTGCATCGATATTGAATACAAAACGCAAAATGTCGACTTATTTACAAGAGGAGTAACTCTTCTAACAGTTCGTGATTTGAGCCTTTCCTGGGACAGCAGTATTAGATTCCGATGCACCATTGCAGGTCTACTGTATCCCTCGGACCTTCAAATCAACGATGAAGCACAGAAATTGCATCGACGTTTAATACAAAAGGCAAAAAATAGGCTTATTTATAAGAGGAGTAACTCTTCTCATATTTCGTTCTTTAAGCCTTTCCTGGGACAGCAGTTACAGATTCCGATGCACCATTGCAGGTTTACTGTATTCCTTGGACCTTCAAATCAACGATGAAACACAGAAATTGCATCGATATTGAAAACAAAAGGCAAAATGTCGACTTATTTACAAGAGGAGCAACTCTTCTAATAGGTTGTGCTTTGAGCCTTCCATGGGACAGCAGTATTAGATTCCGATGCACCATTGCAGGTTTACTGTATCCCTTGGACCTTCAAATCAACGATGAAACACAGAAATTGCATCGATATAGAATATAGAATGCAAAATGTCGACTTATTTACAAGAGGAGTAACTCTTCTAGTAGTTCGTGCTTTGAGCCATTCCTGGGACAGCAGTATTAGATTCCGAAGCACCATTGCAGGTTTACTGTATCCCTTGGACCTTCAAATCAACGATGAAACACAGAAATTGCATCGATATAGAATACAGAATGCAAAATGTCGACTTATTTACAAGAGGAGTAACTCTTCTAATAGTTCGTCCTTTGGGCCTTTCCTGGGACAGCAGTATTTGCTTCCGATTCAACATTGCGATTTTACTGTATCCCTTGGACCTTCAAATCGACGATGAAACACAGAAATCGCATCGATATTGAGTACAAAACGCAAAATGTCGACTTATTTATAAGAGGAGTAACTCTTCTAATAGTTCGTGCTTGGAGCCTTTCTGGGACAGCATTGTTAGATTCCGATGCACCATTGCAGGTTTACTGTATCCCTTGGACCTTCAAATCAACGATGAAACACAGAAATTGCATCGATATTGAATACAAAAGTCGAAATGTCGACTTATTTGCAAGAGGAGTAAGTCTTCCAATAGTTCGTGCTTTGAGCCTTTCCTGGGACAGCATTATTAGATTCCGATGCACCATTGCAGGTTTACTGAATCCCTTGGACCTTCAAATCAAGGATGAAACACAGAAATTGCATCAATATTGAATACAAAAGGCAAAATGTTGACTTATTTATAAGAGGATTAACTCTTCTAATAGTTCGTGTTTGAGCATTTCCTGGGACAGCAGTATTAGATTCCGATGCTGCATTGCAGGTTTACTGTATCCCTTGGACATTCAAATCAACGGTGAAACACAGAAATTGCATCGATATAGAATAGAAAAGCAAAATGTCGACTTATTTACAAGAGGAGTAACTCTTCTAATAGTTCGTGCTTTGAGCCTTTCCTGGGACAGCAATATTAGATTCCGATGCACTATTGCAGGTTTACTGTATCCCTTGGACATTCAAATCAACGATGAAACACAGAAATTGCATCGATATTGAATACAAAAGGCAAAATGTCGACTTATTAGCAAGAGGAGTAACTCTTCTAATAGGTTATGCTTTGAGCCTTCCCTGGGACAGCAGTATTAGATTCCTATGCACCATTGCAGGTTTACTGTATCCCTTGGACATTCAAATCAACGATGAGACACAGAAATTGCATCGATATTGAATACAAAAGGCAAAATATCGACTTATTTACAAGAGGAGTAACTCTTCTAATAGTCGTGCTTTGAGCCTTTCCTGGGACAGCAGTATTAGATTCCGATGCACCATTGCAGGTTTACTGTATTCCTTGGACCTTCAAATCAACGATGAAACACAGAAATTGCATCGATATTGAATACAAAAGGCAAAATGTCGTCTTATTTATAAGAGGAGTAACTATTCTAATAGTTCTTGCTTTGAGCCTTTCCTGGGACAGCAGTATTAGATTTCGATGCACCATTGCAGGTTTACTGTATCCCTTGGACCTTCAAATCAACGATGAAACACAGAAATTGCATCGATACTGAATACAAAAGGCCAAATGTCAACCTATTTACAAGAGGAGTAACTCTTCTAATAGTTCGTGCTTTGAGCCTTTCCAGGGACAGCAGTATTAGATTCCGATGCACCATTGCAGGTTTACTGTATCTTTTGGACCTTCAAATCAACGATGAAACACAGAAATTGCATCGAAGTTGTATACAAAAGGCAAAATGTCGACTTATTTATAAGAGTAGTAACTCTTCTAATAGTTCGTGCTTTGAGCCTTTCCTGGGAGAGCAGTATTAGATTCCGATGCACCATTGCAGGTTTACTGTATCCCTTGGACCTTCAAATCTACGATGAAACACAGAAATCGCATCGATATTGAGTACAAAACGCAAAATGTCGACTTATTTATAAGAGGAGTAACTCTTCTAATAGTTCGTGCTTGGAGCCTTTCTGGGACAGCATTGTTAGATTCCGATGCACCATTGCAGGTTTACTGTATCCCTTGGACCTTCAAATCAACGATGAAACACAGAAATTGCATCGATATTGAATACAAAAGGCAAAATGTCGACTTAATTATAAGAGGAGTAACTCTTCTAATAGTTCGTGCTTTGCGCTTTTCCTGGGAGAGCAGTATTAGATTTCGATGCACCATTGCTGGTTTACTGTATCCCTCGGACCTTCAAATCAACGATGAAAGACAGAAATCGCATCGATATTGAATACAAAAGGCAAAATGTCGACTTATTTATAAGAGGAGTAACTCTTCTAATAGTTCGTGCTTCGACCCTTTACCGCGACAGCAGTATTAGATTCCGATGCACCATTGCAGGTTTACTGTATCCCTTAGACCTTCAAATCAACGATGAAACACAGAAATTGCATCGATATTGAATCCAAAGTCAAAATGTCGCCTTGTTTACAGAGGAGTAGCTCTTCTAATAGTACATGCTTTTAGACGTTCCTGGGACAGCAGTATTAGATTCCGATGTACCATTCGAGGTTTACTGTATAACTTGGACATTCAAATCAACGTTGAAACACAGAAATCGCATCGATATTGAATACAAAAGGCATAATGTCGACTTATTTATAACAGGAGTAACTCTTCTAATAGTTCGTGCATTGAACCTTTCTGGGACAGCAGTATTAGATTCCGATGCACCATTGCAGGTTTACTGTATCCCTTGGACCTTCAAATCAACGATGAAACACAAAAATCGCATCGATATTGAATACAAAAGGCAAAATGTCGACTTATTTATAAGAGGAGTAACTCTTCTAATACTTCGTGCTTTGAGCCTTTCTGGGACAGCAGTATTAGATTCCGATGCACCATTGCAGGTTTACTGTATCCCTTGGACCTTCAAATCAACGACGAAACACAGAAATTGCATCGATATTGAATACAAAAGGCAAAATGTCGACTTATTTATAAGAGGAGTAACTCTTCTAATAGTTGGTGCTTTGAGCCTTTCCTGGGAGAGCAGTATTAGATTCCGATGCACCATTGCAGTTTTACTGTATCCCCTGGACCTTCAAATCAACGATGAAACACAGAAATCGCATCGATATTGAATACAAAAGGCAAAATGTCGACTTATTTATAAGAGGAGTAACTCTTATAATAGTTCGTGCTTTGAGCCTTTCTGGGACAGCAGTATTAGATTCCGATGCACCATTGCAGGTTTACTGTATCCCTTGGTCCTTCAAATCAACAATGAAACACAGAAATTGCATCGATATTGAAAACAAATGTCAAAATGTCGCCTTGTTTGCAGAGGAGTAGATCTTCTAATAGTTCGTGCTTTTAGACGTTCCTGGGACAGCGGTATTAGATTCCGATGCACCATTGCAGGTTTACTGTATAACTTGGACATTCAAATCAACGATGAAACACAGCAATCGCATCGATATTGAATACAAAAGGCAAATTGTCGACTTATTTATAAGAGGGGTAACTCTTCTAATAGTTCGTGTTTTGAGCATTTCCTGGGACAGCAGTATTACATTCCGGTGCACCATTGCAGGTTTACTGTATCCCTCGGACCTTCAAATCAACGATGAAACACAGAAATTGCATCGATATTGAATACAAAAGGCAAAATGTCGACTTATTTACAAGAGGAGAAACTCTTCTAATAGTTCGTGCTTTGAGCCTTTCCTGGGACAGCAGTATTAGCTTCCGATGCAAGATTGCAAGTTTACTGTATCCCTTGGACCTTCAAATCAACGATGAAACACAGAAATTGCATCGATATTGAATACAAAAGGCAAAATGTCGACCTATTTACAAGAGGAGTAACTCTTCTAATAGTTCGTGCTTTGAGAGTTTCCTGGGACAGCAGTATTAGATTCCGATGCACCATTGCAGGTTTACTGTATCCCTTGGACCTTCAAATCAACGATGAAACACAGAAATTGCATCGATATTGAATACAAAAGGCAAAATGTCGACTTATTTATAAGAGGAGTAACTCTTCTAATAGTTCGTACTTCGAGCCTTCCCTGGGACAGCAGTATTAGATTCCGATGCACCATTGCAGGTTTACTGTATGCCTTGGACCTTCAAATCAACGATGAAACACAGAAATTTCATCGATATTGAATACAAAAGGCAAAATGTCGGCTTATTTATAAGGGGAGTAACTCTTCTAATAGTTCGTGCTTTGAGCCTTTCCTGGGACAGCAGTATTAGATTCCGATGCACCATTGCAAGTTTACTGTATCCCTTGGACTTTCAAATCAACGATGAAACACAGAAATTGCATCGATATTGAATACAAAAGGTAAAATTTCGACTTATTTACAAGAAGAGTAACTCTTCTAACAGTTCGTGCTTTGAGCCTTTCCTGGGACAGCAGTATTAGATTCCGATGCACAATTGCAGGTTTACTGTATCCCTTGGTCCTTCAAATCAACGATGAAACACAGAAATTGCATCGATATTGAATACAAAAGGCAAAATGTCGACTTATTTACAAGAGGAGTAACTCTTCTAATAGTTCGTGCTTTGAGCCTTTCCTGGGACAGCAGTATTAGATTCCGATGCACCATTGCAGGTTTACTGTATCCCTTGGACCTTCAAATCAACGATGAAACACAGAAATTGCATCGATATTGAATACAAAAGGCAAAATGTCGACCTATTTACAAGAGGAGTAACTCTTCTAATAGTTCGTGCTTTGAGAGTTTCCTGGGACAGCAGTATTAGATTCCGATGCACCATTGCAGGTTTACTGTATCCCTTGGACCTTCAAATCAACGATGAAACACAGAAATTGCATCGATATTGTATACAAAAGGCAAAATGTCGACTTATTTATAAGAGGAGTAACTCTTCTAATAGTTCGTACTTCGAGCCTTCCCTGGGACAGCAGTATTAGATTCCGATGCACCATTGCAGGTTTACTGTATGCCTTGGACCTTCAAATCAACGATGAAACACAGAAATTTCATCGATATTGAATACAAAAGGCAAAATGTCGGCTTATTTATAAGGGGAGTAACTCTTCTAATAGTTCGTGCTTTGAGCCTTTCCTGGGACAGCAGTATTAGATTCCGATGCACCATTGCAAGTTTACTGTATCCCTTGGACTTTCAAATCAACGATGAAACACAGAAATTGCATCGATATTGAATACAAAAGGTAAAATTTCGACTTATTTACAAGAAGAGTAACTCTTCTAACAGTTCGTGCTTTGAGCCTTTCCTGGGACAGCAGTATTAGATACCGATGCACAATTGCAGGTTTACTGTATCCCTTGGTCCTTCAAATCAACGATGAAACACAGAAATTGCATCGATATTGAATACAAAAGGCAAAATGTCGACTTATTTACAAGAGGAGTAACTCTTCTAATAGTTCGTGCTTTGAGCCTTTCCTGGGACAGCAGTATTAGATTCCGATGCACCATTGCAGGTTTACTGTATCCCTTGGACCTTCAAATCAACGATGAAACACAGAAATTGCATCAATATTGAATACAAAATCCAAATTGTCGAGTTATTTATAAGAGGAGTAACTCTTCTAATAGTTCGTGCTTTGAGCCTTTCCTGGGACAGCAGTATTAGATTCCGATGCACCATTGCAGGTCTACTGTATCCCTTGGACCTTCAAATCAACGATGAAACTCAGAAATTTCATCGATATTGAATATAAAGCTAAATGTCGACTTGTTTACAAGAGGAGTAACTCTGCTAATCGTTCGTGCTTTGAGCCTTTCCTGGGACAGCAGTATTAGATTCCGATGCACCATTGCAGGTTTACTGTATCCCTTGGACCTTCAAATCAACGATGAAACACAGAAATTGCATCTATATTGAAAACAAAATGCAAAATCTCGACTTATTTACAAGAGGAGTAACTCTTCTAATAGGTTGTGCTTTGAGCCTTCCCTGGGACAGCAGTATTAGATTCCGATGCACCATTGCAGGTTTGCTGTATCCCTTGAACCTTCAAATCACCGATGAAACACAGAAATTGCATCGATATAGCATACAAAATGCAAAATGTCGACTTATTTACAAGAGGAATAACTCCTCTAATAGGTCGTGCTATGAGCCTTTCCTGGGACAGCAGTATTAGATTCCGATGCACCATTGCAGGTTTACTGTATCCCATTGACCTTCAAATAAACGATGAAACACAGAAATTGCATCTATATTGAATACAAAAGGCAAAATGTCGTCCTATTTATAAGAGGAGTAACTCTTCTAATAGTTCGTGCTTTGAGCATTTCCTGGGATAGCAGTATTAGATTCCGATGCACCATTGCAGGTTTACTGTATCCCTTGGACCTTCAAATCAACGATGAAACACAGAAGTTGCATCGACATTGAATACAAAAGGCAAAATATCGACTTATTTATAAGAGGAGTAACTCTGCTAATAGTTCGTGCTTTAAGGCTTTCCTGGGACAGCAGTATTAGATTCCGATGCACCATTGCAGGTTTACTGTATTCCATGGACCTTCAAATCAACGATGAAACACAGAAATTGCATCGATATTGAATACAAAAGGCAAAATGTCGACTGATTAACAAGAGGAGTAAATCTTCTCATAGGTTGTGCTTTGAGCCTTCCCTGGGACAGCAGTATTAGATTCCGATGCACCATTGCAAGTTTACTGTATCCCTTGGTTCTTCAAATCAACGATGAAACACAGACATTACATCGATATAGAATACATAATGCAAAATGTCGACTTATTTACAAGAGGAGTAACTCTTCTAATAGTTCGTGCTTTGAGCCATTCCTGGGACAGCAGTATTAGATTCCGATCCACCATTGCAGGTTTACAGTATCCCTTGGACATTCAAATCAACGATGAAACACAGAAATTGCATCGATGTTGAATACAAAAGGCAAAATATCGACTTATTTACAAGAGGAGTAACTCTTCTAATAGTCGTGCTTTGAGCCTTTACTGGGACAGCAGTATTAGATTCCGATGCACCATTGCAGGTTTACTGTATCCCTTGGACCTTCAGATCATCGATGAAACACAGAAATTGCATCGATATTGAATACAAAGTGCTAAATGTCGTCTTATTTATAAGAGGAGTAACTTTCTAACAGTTCTTGCTTTGAGCCTTTCCTGGGACAGCAGTATTAGATTCCGATGCACCATTGCAGGTTTACTGTATCCCTTGGACCTTCAAATCAACGATGAAACACAGAAATTGCATCGATATTGAATACAAAATGCAAAATGTCGACCTATTTACAAGAGGAGTAACTCTTCTAATAGTTTGTGGTTTGAGTCTTTCCTGGGACAGCAGTATTAGATTCCGATGCACCATTGCAGGTCTACTGTATCCCTTGGACCTTCAAATCAACGATGAAACACAGAAATTGCATCGTTATTGAATACAAAAGGCAGAATGTCGACTTAATTATAAGAGGAGTAACTCTTCTAATAGTTCGTGCTTTGAGCCTTCCCTGGGAGAGCAGTATTAGATTTCGTTGCACCATTGCAGGTTTACTGTATCCCTTGGACATTCAAATCAACAATGAAACACAGAAATTGCATCGATATTGAAAACAAAGTGCAAAATGTCGTCTTATTTATAAGAGGAGTAACTCTTCTAACAGTTCTTGCTTTGAGCCTTTCCTGGGACAGCAGTATTAGATTTCGATGCACCATTGCAGGTTTACTGTTTCCGTTGGACCTTCAAATCAACGATGAAACACAGAAATTGCATCGATATCGAATACAAAATGCAAAATGTCGACCTATTTACAAGAGGAGTAACTCTTCTAATAGTATGTGCTTTGAGCCTTTCCTGGGACAGCAGTATTAGATTCCGATGCACCATTGCAGGTTTACTGTATCCCTTGGACCTTCAAATCAACGATGAAACACAGAAATTGCATCTTTATTGAATACAAAAGGCAGAATGTCGACTTAATTATAAGAGGAGTAACTCTTCTAATAGTTCGTGCTTTGATCCTTTCCTGGGAGAGCAGTATTAGATTTCGTTGCACCATTGCAGGTTTACTGTATCCCTTGGACCTTCAAATCAACGATGAAACACAGAAATTGCATCGATATTGAATCCAAAGTCAAAATGTCCCCTTGTTTACAGAGGAGTAGCCCATTCTAATAGTTCGTGCTTTTAGACGTTCCTGGGACAGCAGTATTAGATTCCGATGCACCATTGCAGGTTTACTGTATAACTTGGACCTTCAAATCAACGATGAAACACAGAAATTGCATCGATATTGAATACAAAAGGCAAAATGTTGACTTATTTATAAGAGGAGTAACTCTTCTTATAGTTCGTGCTTTGAGCCTTTCCTGGGAGAGCAGTATTAGATTCCGATGCACCATTGCAGGTTTACTGTATCCCTAGGACCTTCAAATCAACGATGAAACACAGAAATCGCATCGATATTGAATACAAAAGGCAAAATGTCGATTTATTTTTAAGAGGAGAAACTCTTCTAATAGTTCGTGCTTTGAGCCTTTCCGGGACAGCAGTATTAGATTCCGATGCACCATTGCAGGTTTACTGTATCCCTTGGACCTTCAAATCAACGATGAAACACAGAAATTCCATCGATATTGAAAAAAAATGTCAAAATGTCGCCTTGTTTACAGAGGAGTAGCTCTTCTAATAGTTCGTGCTTTTAGACGTTCCTGGGACAGCAGTATTAGATTCCGATGCACTATTGCACGTTTACTGTATAACTTGGACCTTCAAATCAACGATGAAACACAGAAATCGCATCGATATTGAATACAAAAGGCAAAATGTCGACTTATTTATAAGAGGAGTAACCCTTCTAATAGTTCGAGTTTTGAGCATTTCCTGGGACAGCAGTATTACCTTCCGATGCACCATTGCAGGTTTACTGTAACCCTTGGACTTTCAAATCAACGATGAAACACAGAAATTGCATCGATATTGAATACAAAAGGCAAAATGTCGACTTATTTACAAGAGGAGTAACTCTTCTAATAGTTCGTGCTTTGAGCCTTTCCTGGGACAGCAGTATTAGCTTCCGATGCAACATTGCAGGTTTACTGTATCCCTTGGACCTTCAAATCAACGATGAAACACAGAAATTGCATCGATATTGAATACAAAAGGCAAAATGTCGACCAATTTACAAGAGGAGAAACTCTTCTAATAGTTCGTGCTTTGAGAGTTTCCTGGGACAGCAGTAATAGATTCCGATTCACCATTGCAGGTTTACTGTATCCCTTGGACCTTCAAATCAACGATGAAACACAGAAATTGCATCGATATTGAATACAAAAGGCAAAATGTCGACCAATTTACAAGAGGAGTAACTCTTCTAATAGTTCGTGCTTTGAGAGTTTCCTGGGACAGCAGTAATAGATTCCGATTCACCATTGCAGGTTTACTGTATCCCTTGGACTTTCAAATCAACGATGAAACACAGAAATTGCATCGATATTGAATACAAAAGGCAAAATTTCGACTTATTTACAAGAAGAGTAACTCTTCTAATAGTTCGTGCTTTGAGCCTTTCCTGGGACAGCAGTATTAGATTCCGAGGCACAATTGCAGGTTTACTGTATCCCTTGGTACTTCAAATCAACGATGAAACACAGAAATTGCATCGATATTGAATACAAAAGGCAAAATGTCGACTTAATTATAAGAGGAGTAAATCTTCTAATAGTTCGTGCTTTGAGCCTTTCCTGGGAGAGCAGTATTAGATTTCGTTGCACCATTGCAGGTTTACTGTATCCCTTGGACCTTCAAATCAACGATGAAACACAGAAATCGCATCGATATTGAATACAAAAGGCAAAATGTCGACTTCTTTATAAGAGGAGTAACTCTTCTAATAGTTCTTGCTTTGAGCCTTTCCTGGGACAGCAGTATTAGATTCCGATGCACCATTGCAGGTTTACTGTATCCCTTGGACCTTCAAATCAACGATGAAACACAGAAATTGCATCGATATTGAATACAAAATGCAAAATGTCGACCTATTTACAAGAGGAGTAAATCTTCTAATAGTTTGTGCTTTGAGCCTTTCCTGGGACAGCAGTATTAGATTCCGATGCACCATTGCAGGTTTACTGTATCCCCTGGACCTTCAAATCAACGATGAAACACAGAAATTGCATCGTTATTGAATACAAAAGGCAGAATGTCGACTTAATTATAAGAGGAGTAACTCTTCTAATAGTTCGTGCTTTGAGCCTTTCCTGGGAGAGTAGTATTAGATTTCGTTGCACCATTGCAGGTTTACTGTATCCCTTGGACCTTCAAATCAACGATGAAACACAGAAATTGCATCGCTATTGAATCCAAAGTCTAAATGTCCCCTTGTTTACAGAGGAGTAGCCCATTCTAATAGTTCGTGCTTTTAGACGTTCCTGGGACAGCAGTATTAGATTCCGATGCACCATTGCAGGTTTACTGTATAACTTGGACCTTCAAATCAACGATGAAACACAGAAATCGCATCAATATTGAATACAAAAGGCAAAATGTCGATTTATTTATAAGAGCAGTAACTCTTCTAATAGTTCGTGCTTTGAGCCTTTCTGGGACAGCAGTATTAGATTCCGATTCACCATTGCAGATTTAATGTATCCCTTTAACCTTCAAATCAACGATGAAACACAGAAATCGCATCGATATTGAATACAAAAGGAAAATGTCAACCTATTTACAAGTGGCGTAACTCTTCTAATAGTTCGTGCTTTTAGACGTTCCTGGGACAGCAGTATTAGATTCCGATGCACTATTGCAGGTTTACTGTATAACTTGGACCTTCAAATCAACGATGAAACACAGAAATCGCATCGATATTGAATACAAAAGGCAAAATGTCGACTTATTTATAAGAGTAGTAACCCTTCTAATAGTTCGTGTTTTGAGCATTTCCTGGGACAGCAGTATTACCTTCCGATGCACCATTGCAGGTTTACTGTATCCCTTGGACTTTCAAATCAACGATGAAACACAGAAATTGCATCGATATTGAATACAAAAGGCAAAATGTCGACTTATTTACAAGAGGAGTAACTCTTCTAATAGTTCGTGCTTTGAGCCTTTCCTGGGACAGCAGTATTAGCTTCCGATGCAACATTGCAGGTTTACTGTATCCCTTGGACCTTCAAATCAACGATGAAACACAGAAATTGCATCGATATTGAATACAAAAGGCAAAATGTCGACCTATTTACTAGAGCAGTAACTCTTCTAATAGTTCGTGCTTTGAGAGTTTCCTGGGACAGCAGTAATAGATTTCAATTCACCATTGCAGGTTTACTGTATCCCTTGGACCTTCAAATCAACGATGAAACACAGAAATTGCATCGATATTGAATACAAAAGGCAAAATGTCGACCTATTTACAAGAGGAGTAACTCTTCTAATAGTTCGTGCTTTGAGAGTTTCCTGGGACAGCAGTAATAGATTCCGATTCACCATTGCTTGTTTACTGTATCCCTTGGACTTTCAAATCAACGATGAAACACAGAAATTGCATCGATATTGAATACAAAAGGCAAAATTTCGACTTATTTACAAGAAGAGTAACTCTTCTAATAGTTCGTGCTTTGAGCCTTTCCTGGGACAGCAGTATTAGATTCCGATGCACAATTGCAGGTTTACTGTATCCCTTGGTCCTTCAAATCAACGATGAAACACAGAAATTGCATCGATATTGAATACAAAAGGCAAAATATCGACTTATTTACAAGAGGAGTAACTCTTCTAATAGTTCGTGCTTTGAGCCTTTCCTGGGACAGCAGTATTAGATTCCGATGCACCATTGCAGGTTTACTGTATCCCTTGGAGCTTCAAATCAACGATGAATCACAGAAATTGCATCAATATTGAATACAAAATTCAAAATGTCGACTTATTTATAAGAGGAGTAACTCTTCTAATAGTTCGTGCTTTGAGCCTTTCCTAAACAGCAGTATTAGATTCCGATGCACCATTGCAGGTCTACTGTATCCCTTGGATCGTCAAATCAACGATGAAACACAGAAATTTTATCGATATTGATTACAAAGCTAAATGTCGACTTATTTACAAGAGGAGTAACTCTGCTAATAGTTCGTGCTTTGAGCCTTTCCTGGGACAGCAGTATTAGATTCCGATGCACCATTGCAGGTTTACTGTTTCCCTTGGACCTTCAGATCAACGATGAAACACAGAAATTGCATCGATATTGAATACAAAAGTCGAAATGTCGACTTATTTGCAAGAGGAGTAACTCTTCCAATAGTTCGTGCTTTGAGCCTTTCCTGGGACAGCATTATTAGATTCCGATGCACCATTGCAGGTTTACTGTATCCCTTGGACCTTCAAATCAAGGATGAAACACAGAAATTGCATCAATATTGAATACAAAAGGCAAAATGTTGACTTATTTATAAGAGGATTAACTCTTCTAATAGTTCGTGTTTGAGCATTTCCTGGGACAGCAGTATTAGATTCCGATGCTGCATTGCAGGTTTACTGTATCCCTTGGACATTCAAATCAACGGTGAAACACAGAAATTGCATCGATATTGAATAGAAAAGCAAAATGTCGACTTATTTACAAGAGGAGTAACTCTTCTAATAGTTCGTGCTTTGAGCCTTTCCTGGGACAGCAATATTAGATTCCGATGCACTATTGCAGGTTTACTGTATCCCTTGGACATTCAAATCAACGATGAAACACAGAAATTGCATCGATATTGAATACAAAAGGCAAAATGTCGACTTATTAACAAGAGGAGTAACTCTTCTAATAGGTTATGCTTTGAGCCTTCCCTGGGACAGCAGTATTAGATTCCTATGCACCATTGCAGGTTTACTGTATCCCTTGGACATTCAAATCAACGATGAGACACAGAAATTGCATCGATATTGAATACAAAAGGCAAAATATCGACTTATTTACAAGAGGAGTAACTCTTCTAATAGTCGTGCTTTGAGCCTTTCCTGGGACAGCAGTATTAGATTCCGTTGCACCATTGCAGGTTTACTGTATTCCTTGGACCTTCAAATCAACGATGAAACACAGAAATTGCATCGATATTGAATACAAAAGGCAAAATGTCGTCTTATTTATAAGAGGAGTAACTATTCTAATAGTTCTTGCTTTGAGCCTTTCCTGGGACAGCAGTATTAGATTGCGATGCACCATTGCAGGTTTACTGTACCCCTTGGACCTTCAAATCAACGATGAAACACAGAAACTGCATCGATACTGAATACAAAAGGCCAAATGTCGACCTATTTACAAGAGGAGTAACTCTTCTAATAGTTCGTGCTTTGAGCCTTTCCTGGGACAGCAGTATTAGATTCCGATGCACCATTGCAGGTTTACTGTATCCCTTGGACCTTCAAATCAACGATGAAACACAGAAATTGCATCGAAGTTGAATACAAAAGGCAAAATGTCGACTTATTTATAAGTGTAGTAACTCTTCTAATAGTTCGTGCTTTGAGCCTTTCCTGGGAGAGCAGTATTAGATTCCGATGCACCATAGCAGGTTTACTGTATCCCTTGGACCTTCAAATCTACGATGAAACACAGATATCGCATCGATATTGAGTACAAAACGCAAAATGTCGACTTATTTATAAGAGGAGTAACTCTTCTAATAGTTCGTGCTTGGAGCCTTTCTGGGACAGCATTGTTAGATTCCGATGCACCATTGCAGGTTTACTGTATCCCTTGGACCTTCAAATCAACGATGAAACACAGAAATTGCATCGATATTGAATACAAAGGGCAAAATGTCGACTTAATTATAAGAGGAGTAACTCTTCTAATAGTTCGTGCTTTGAGCTTTTCCTGGGAGAGCAGTATTAGATTTCGATGCACCATTGCTGGTTTACTGTATCCCTTGGACCTTCAAATCAACGATGAAAGACAGAAATCGCATCGATATTGAATACAAAAGGCAAAATGTCGACTTATTTATAAGAGGAGTAACTCTTCTAATAGTTCGTGCTTTGAGCCATTCTGGGAGAGCAGTATTAGATTCCGATGCACCATTGCAGGTTTACTGTATCCCTTAGACCTTCAAATCAACGATGAAACACAGAAATTGCATCGATATTGAATCCAAAGTCAAAATGTCGCCTTGTTTACAGAGGTGTAGCTCTTCTAATAGTTCGTGCTTTTAGACGTTCCTGGGACAGCAGTATTAGATTCCGATGTACCATTCGAGGTTTACTGTATAACTTGGACCTTCAAATCAACGTTGAAACACAGAAATTGCATCGATATTGAATACAAAAGGCAAAATGTCGACTTATTTATAGGAGGGATTAACTCTGCTAATAGTTCGTGCTTTGAGCCTTTCCTGGGAGAGCAGTATTAGATTCCGATGCACCATTGCTGGTTTACTGTATCCCTTGGACCTTCAAATCAACGATGAAACACAGAAATCGCATCGATATTGAGTACAAAAGGCAAAATGTCGACTTATTTATAAGAGGAGTTACTCTTCTAATAGTTCGTGCTTTGAGCCTTTCTGGGACAGCAGTATTAGATTCCAATGCACCATTGCAGGTTTACTGTATCCCTTGGACCTTCAAATCAACGACGAAACACAGAAATTGCATCGATATTGAATACAAAAGGCAAAATGTCGACTTATTTATAAGAGGAGTAACTCTTCTAATAGTTCGTGCTTTGAGCCTTTCCTGGGAGAGCAGTATTAGATTCCGATGCACCATTGCAGTTTTACTGTATCCCTTGGACCTTCAAATCAACGATGAAACACAGAAATCGCATCGATATTGAATACAAAAGGCAAAATGTCGACTTATTTATAAGAGGAGTAACTCTTCTAATAGTTCGTGCTTTGAGCCTTTCTGGGACAGCAGTATTAGATTCCGATGCACCATTGCAGGTTTACTGTATCCCTTGGTCCTTCAAGTCAACAATGAAACACAGAAATTGCATCGATAATGAAAACAAATGTCAAAATGTCGCCTTCTTTACAGAGGAGTAGCTCTTCTAATAGTTCGTGCTTTTAGACGTTCCTGGGACAGCAGTATTAGATTCCGATGCACCATTGCAGGTTTACTGTATAACTTGGACCTTCAAATCAACGATGAAACACAGCAATCGCATCGATATTGAATACAAAAGGCAAAATGTCGACTTATTTATAAGAGGAGTAACTCTTCTAATAGTTCGTGCTTTGAGCCTTTCTGGGACAGCAGTATTAGATTCCGATGCACCATTGCAGGTTTACTGTATCCCTTGGACCTTCAAATCAACGATGAAACACAGAAATCGCATCGATATTGAATACAAAAGGCAAAATGTCGACTTATTTACAAGAGGAGAAACTCTTCTAATAGTTCGTGCTTTGAGCCTTTCCTGGGACAGCAGTATTAGCTTCCGATGCAACATTGCAAGTTTACTGTATCCCTTGGACCTTCAAATCAACGATGAAACACAGAAATTGCATCGATATTGAATACAAAAGGCAAAATGTCGACCTATTTACAAGAGGAGTAACTCTTCTAATAGTTCGTGCTTTGAGAGTTTCCTGGGATAGCACTATTAGATTCCGATGCGCCATTGCAGGTTTACTGTATCCCTTGGACCTTCAAATCAACGATTAAACACAGAAATTTCATCGATATTGAATACAAAAGGCAAAATGTCGGCTTATTTATAAGGGGAGTAACTCTTCTAATAGTTCGTGCTTTGAGCCTTTCCTGGGACAGCAGTATTAGATTCCGATGCACCATTGCAAGTTTACTGTATCCCTTGGACTTTCAAATCAACGATGAAACACAGAAATTGCATCGATATTGAATACAAAGCGTAAAATTTCGACTTATTTACAAGAAGAGTAACTCTTCTAACAGTTCGTGCTTTGAGCCTTTCCTGGGACAGCAGTATTAGATTCCGATGCACAATTGCAGGTTTACTGTATCCCTTGGTCCTTCAAATCAACGATGAAACACAGAAATTGCATCGATATTGAATACAAAAGGCAAAATGTCGTCTTATTTACAAGAGGAGTAACTCTTCTAATAGTTCGTGCTTTGAGCCTTTCCTGGGACAGCAGTATTAGACTCCGATGCACCATTGCAGGTTTACTGTATCCCTTGGACCTTCAAATCAACGATGAACCACAGAAATTGCATCAATATTGAATACAAAATTCAAAATGTCGAGTTATTTATAAGAGGAGTAACTCTTCTAATAGTTCGTGTTTCAGCTTTTCCTGGGACAGCAGTATTAGATTCCGATGCACCATTGCAGGTCTACTGTATCCCTTGGACCTTCAAATCAACGATGAAACACAGAAATTTCATCGATATTGAATATAAAGCTAAATGTCGACTTGTTTACAAGAGGAGTAACTCTGCTAATAGTTCGTGCTTTGAGCCTTTCCTGGGACAGCAGTATTAGATTCCGATGCACCATTGCAGGTTTACTGTATCCCTTGGACCTTCAAATCAATGATGAAACACAGAAATTGCATCTATATTGAAAACAAAATGCAAAATCTCGACTTATTTACAAGAGGAGTAACTCTTCTAATAGGTTGTGCTTTGAGCCTTCCCTGGGACAGCAGTATTAGATTCCGATGCACCATTGCAGGTTTACTGTATCCCTTGAACCTTCAAATCAACGGTGAAACACAGAAATTGCATCGATATAGCATACAAAATGCAAAATGTCGACTTATTTACAAGAGGAATAACTCCTCTAATAGGTCGTGCTATGAGACTTTCCTGGGACAGCACTATTAGATTCCGATGCACCATTGCATGTTTACTGTATCGCATCGACCTTCAAATAAACGATGAAACACAGAAATTGCATCTATATTGAATACAAAAGGCAAAATGTCGTCCTATTTATAAGAGGAGTAACTCTTCTAATAGTTCGTGCTTTGAGCCTTTCCTGGGATAGCAGTATTAGATTCCGATGCACCATTGCAGGTTTACTGTATCCCTTGGACCTTCAAATCAACGATGAAACACAGAAGTTGCATCGACATTGAATACAAAAGGCAAAATATCGACTTATTTATAAGAGGAGTAACTCTGCTAATAGTTCGTGCTTTAAGGCTTTCCTGGGACAGCAGTATTAGATTCCGATGCACCATTGCAGGTTTACTGTATTCCATGGACCTTCAAATCAACGATGAAACACAGAAATTGCATCGATATTGAATACAAAGTGCAAAATGTCGTCTTATTTATAAGAGGAGTAACTCTTCTAACAGTTCTTGCTTTGAGCCTTTCCTGGGACAGCAGTATTAGATTCCGATGCACCATTACAGGTTTACTGTATCCCTTGGACCTTCAAATCAACGATGAAACACAGAAATTGCATCGATATTGAATACAAAATGCAAAATGTCGACCTATTTACAAGAGGAGTAACTCTTCTAATAGTTTGTGCTTTGAGCCTTTCCTGGGACAGCAGTATTAGATTCCGATGCACCATTGCAGGTCTACTGTATCCCTTGGACCTTCAAAACAACGATGAAACACAGAAATTGCATCGTTATTGAATACAAAAGGCAGAATGTCGACTTAATTATAAGAGGAGTAACTCTTCTAATAGTTCGTGCTTTGAGCCTTTCCTGGGAGAGCAGTATTAGATTTCGTTGCACCATTGCCGGTTTACTGTATCCCTTGGACCTTAAAATCAACGATGAAACACAGAAATCGCATCCATATTGAATACAAAAGGCAAAATGTCGACTTATTTATAAGAGGAGTAACTCTTCTAATAGTTCGTGTTTTGAGCCTTTCCTGGGACAGCAGTATTAGATTCCGATGCACCATTGCAGGTTTACTGTATCCCTTGGACCTTCAAATCATCGATGAAACACAGAAATTGCATCGATATTGAATACAAAGTGCTAAATGTCGTCTTATTTATAAGAGGAGTAACTCTTCTAACAGTTCTTGCTTTGAGCCTTTCCTGGGACAGCAGTATTAGATTCCGATGCACCATTGCAGGTTTACTGTATCCCTTGGACCTTCAAATCAACGATGAAACACAGAAATTGCATCGATATCGAATACAAAATGCAAAATGTCGACCTATTTACAAGAGGAGTAACTCTTCTAATAGTTTGTGATTTGAGCCTTTCCTGGGACAGCAGTATTAGATTCCGATGCACCATTGCAGGTTTACTGTATCCCTTGGACCTTCAAATCAACGATGAAACACAGAAATTGCATCTTTATTGAATACAAAAGGCAGAATGTCGACTTAATTATAAGAGGAGTAACACTTCTAATAGTTCGTGCTTTGAGCCTTTCCTGGGAGAGCAGAATTAGATTTCGTTGCACCATTGCAGGTTTACTGTATCCCTTGGACCTTCAAATCAACGATGAAACACAGAAATTGCATCGATATTGAATCCAAAGTCAAAATGTCCCCTTGTTTACAGAGGAGTAGCCCACTCTAATAGTTCGTGCTTTTAGACGTTCCTGGGACAGCAGTATTAGATTCCGATGCACCATTGCAGGTTTACTGTATAACTTGGACCTTCAAATCAACGATAAAACACAGAAATTGCATCGATAATGAATACAAAATGCAAAATGTCGACTTATTTATAAGATGAGTAAATCTTCTTATAGTTCGTGCTTTGAGCCTTTCCTGGGAGAGCAGTATTAGATTCCGATGCACCATTGCAGGTTTACTGTATCCCTTGGACCTTCAAATCAACGATGAAACACAGAAATCGCATCGATATTGAATACAAAAGGCAAAATGTCGATATTTTTAAGAGGAGTAACTCTTCTAATAGTTCGTGCTTTGAGCCTTTCCGGGACAGCAGTATTAGATTCCGATGCACCATTGCAGGTTTACTGTATCCCTTGGACCTTCAAATCAACGATGAAACACAGAAATTGCATCGATATTGAAAAAAAATGTCAAAATGTCGCCTTGTTTACAGAGGAGTAGCTCTTCTAATAGTTCGTGCTTTGAGCCTTTCCTGGGACAGCAGTATTAGATTCCGATGCACTATTGCAGGTTTACTGTATAACTTGGACCTTCAAATCAACGATGAAACACAGAAATCGCATCGATATTGAATACAAAAGGAAAATGTCGACTTATTTATAAGAGGAGTAACCCTTCTAATAGTTCGTGTTTTGAGCATTTCCTGGGACAGCAGTATTACCTTCCGATGCAGCATTGCAGGTTTACTGTATCCCTTGGACTTTCAAATCAACGATGAAACACAGAAATTGCATCGATATTGAATACAAATGGCAAATTGTCGACTTATTTACAAGAGGAGTAACTCTTCTAATAGTTCGTGCTTTGAGCCTATCCTGGGACAGCAGTATTAGCTTCCGATGCAACATTGCAGTTTTACTGTATCCCTTGGACCTTCAAATCAACGATGAAACACAGAAATTGCATCGATATTGAATACAAAAGGCAAAATGTCGACCTATTTACAAGAGGAGTAACTCTTCTAATAGTTCGTGCTTTGAGAGTTTCCAGGGACAGCAGTAATAGATTCCGATTCACCATTGCAGGTTTACTGTATCCCTTGGACCTTCAAATCAACAATGAAACACAGAAATTGCATGGATATTGAATACAAAAGGCAAAATGTCGACCAATTTACAAGAGGAGTAACTCTTCTAATAGTTCGTGCTTTGAGAGTTTCCTGGGACAGCAGTAATAGATACCGATTCACCATTGCAGGTTTACTGTATCCCTTGGACTTTCAAATCAACGATGAAACACAGAAATTGCATCGATATTGAATACAAAAGGCAAAATTTCGACTTATTTACAAGAAGAGTAACTCTTCTAATAGTTCGTGCTTTGAGCCTTTCCTGGGACAGCAGTATTAGATTCCGATGCACAATTGCAGGTTTACTGTATCCCTTGGTCCTTCAAATCAACGATGAAACACAGAAATTTCATCGATATTGAATACAAAAGGCAAAATGTCGACTTATTTACAAGAGTAGTAACTCTTCTAATAGTTCGTGCTTTGAACCTTTCCTGGGACAGCAGTATTAGATTCCGATGCACCATTGCAGGTTTACTGTATCCCTTGGACCTTCAAATCAACGATGAATCACAGAAAATGCATCAATATTGAATACAAAATTCAAAATGTCGACTTATTTATAAGAGGAGTAGCTCTTCTAATAGTTCGTGCTTTGAGCCTTTCCTGGGACAGCAGTATTAGATTCCGATGCACCATTGCAGGTCTACTGTATCCCTTGGATCTTCAAATCAACGATGAAACACAGAAATTTCATCGATATTGAATACAAAGCTAAATGTAGACTTATTTACAAGAGGAGTAACTCTGCTAATAGTTCGTGCTTTGAGCCTTTCCTGGGACAGCAGTATTAGATTCCGATGCACCATTGCAGGTTTACTGTATCCCTTGGACCTTCAAATCAACGATGAAACACAGAAATTGCATCGTTATTGAATACAAAAGGCAGAATGTCGACTTAATTATAAGAGGAGTAACTCTTCTAATAGTTCGTGCTTTGAGCCTTTCCTGGGAGAGCAGTATTAGATTTCGTTGCACCATTGCGAGTTTACTGTATCCCTTGGACCTTCAAATCAACGATGAAACACAGAAATCGCATCGATATTGAATACAAAAGGCAAAATGTCGAGTTATTTATAAGAGGAGTAACTCTTCTAATAGTTCGTGCTTTGAGCCTTTCCTGGGACAGCAGTATTAGATTCCGATGCACCATTGCAGGTTTACTGTATCCCTTGGACCTTCAAATCAACGATGAAACACAGAAATTGCATCGATATTGAATACAAAGTGCTAAATGTCGTCTTATTTATAAGAGGAGTAACTCTTCTAACAGTTCTTGCTTTGAGCCTTTCCTGGGACAGCAGTATTAGATTCCGATGCACCATTGCAGGTTTACTGTATCCCTTGGACCTTCAAATCAACGATGAAACACAGAAATTGCATCGATATTGAATACAAAATGCAAAATGTCGACGTATTTACAAGAGGAGTAACTCTTCTAATAGTTTGTGCTTTGAGCCTTTCCTGGGACAGCAGTATTAGATTCCGATGCACCATTGCAGGTTTACTGTATCCCTTGGACCTTCAAATCAACGATGAAACACAGAAATTGCATCGTTATTGAATACAAAAGGCAGAATGTCGACTTAATTATAAGAGGAGTAACTCTTCTAATAGTTCGTGCTTTGAGCCTTTCCTGGGAGAGTAGTATTAGATTTCGTTGCACCATTGCAGGTTTACTGTATCCCTTGGACCTTCAAATCAACGATGAAACACAGAAATTGCATCGATATTGAATCCAAAGTCAAAATGTCCCCTTGTTTACAGAGGAGTAGCCCATTCTAATAGTTCGTGCTTTTGGACGTTCCTGGGACAGCAGTATTAGATTCCGATGCACCATTGCAGGTTTACTGTATAACTTGGACCTTCAAATCAACGATGAAACACAGAAATCGCATCAATATTGAATACAAAAGGCAAAATGTCGATTTATTTATAAGAGCAGTAACTCTTCTAATAGTTCGTGCTTTGAGCCTTTCTGGGACAGCAGTATTAGATTCCGATTCACCATTGCAGATTTAATGTATCCCTTGGACCTTCAAATCAACGATGAAACACAGAAATCGCATCGATATTGAATACAAAAGGTCAATGTCAACCTATTTACAAGTGGCGTAACTCTTCTAATAGTTCGTGCTTTGAGCCTTTCCTGGGACAGCAGTATTAGATTCCGATGCACCATTGCAGGTTTACTGTATCCGTTGGACCTTCAAATCAACGATGAAACACAGAAATTGCATCGATATTGAATACAAAAGAAAAATGTCGACTTATTTATAAGAGGAGTAACTCTTCTTATAGTTCGTGCTTTGAGCCTTTCCTGGGAGAGCAGTATTAGATTCCGATGCACCATTGCAGGTTTACTGTATCCCTTGGCCCTTCAAATCAACGATGAAACACAGAAATCACATCGATATTGAATACAAAAGGCAAAATGTCGATTTATTTTTAAGAGGAGTAACTCTTCTAATAGTTTGTGCTTTGAGCATTTCCAGGACAGCAGTATTAGATTCCGATGCACCATTGCAGGTTTACTGTATCCCTTGGACCTTCAAATCAACGATGAAACACAGAAATTGCATCGATATTGAAAAAAAATGTCAAAATGTCGCCTTGTTTACAGAGGAGTAGCTCTTCTAATAATTCGTGCTATTAGACGTTCCTGGGACAGCAGTATTAGATTCCGATGCACTATTGCAGGTTTACTGTATAACTTCGACCTTCAAATCAACGATGAAACACAGAAATCGCATCGATATTGAATACAAAAGGCAAAATGTCGTCTTATTTATAAGAGGAGTAACCCTTCTAATAGTTCGTGCTTTGAGCATTTCCTGGGACAGCAGTATTACCTTCCAATGCACCATTGCAGGTTTACTGTATCCCTTAAACTTTCAAATCAACGATGAAGCACAGAAATTGCATCGATATTGAATACAAAAGGCAAAATGTCGACTTATTTACAAGAGGAGTAACTCTTCTAATAGTTCGTGCTTTGAGCCTTTCCTGGGACAGCAGTATTAGCTTCCGATGCAACATTGCAGGTTTACTGTATCCCTTGGACCTTCAAATCAACGATGAAACATAGAAATTGCATCGATATTGAATACAAAAGGCAAAATGTCGACCTATTTACAAGAGCAGTAACTCTTGTAAAAGTTCGTGCTTTGAGAGTTTCCTGGGACAGCAGTAATAGATTCCGATTCACCATTGCAGGTTTACTGTATCCCTTGGACCTTCACATCAACGATGAAACACAGAAATTGCATCGATATTGTGTACAAAAGGCAAAATGTCGACCTATTTACAAGAGGAGTAACTCTTCTAATAGTTCGTGCTTTGAGAGTTTCCTGGGACAGCAGTAATAGATTCCGATTCACCATTGCTTGTTTACTGTATCCCTTGGACTTTCAAATCAACGATGAAACACAGAAATTGCATCGATATTGAATACAAAAGGCAAAATTTCGACTTATTTTCAAGAAGAGTAACTCTTCTAATAGTTCGTGCTTTGAGCCTTTCCTGGGACAGCAGTATTAGATTCCGATGCACAATTGCAGGTTTACTGTATCCCTTGGTCCTTCAAATCAACGATGAAACACAGAAATTGCATCGATATTGAATACAAAAGGCAAAATATCGACTTATTTACAAGAGGAGTAACTCTTCTAATAGTTCGTGCTTTGAGCCTTTCCTGGGACAGCAGTATTAGATTCCGATGCACCATTGCAGGTTTACTGTATCCCTTGGACCTTCAAATCAACGATGAATCACAGAAATTGCATCATTATTGAATACAAAATTCAAAATGTCGTCTTATTTATAAGAGGAGTAACTCTTCTAATAGTTCGTGCTTTGAACCTTTCCTGGGACAGCAGTATTAGATTCCGATGCACCATTGCAGGTCTACTGTATCCCTTGGATCGTCAAATCAACGATGAAACACAGAAATTTCATCGATATTGAATACAAAGCTAAATGTCGACTTATTTACAAGAGGAGTAACTCTGCTAATAGTTCGTGCTTTGAGCCTTTCCTGGGACAGCAGTATTAGATTCCGATGCACCATTGCAGGTTTACTGTATCCCTTGGACCTTCAAATCAACGATGAAACACAGAAATTGCATCTATATTGAAAACAAAAGGCAAAATCTCGACTTATTTACAAGAGGAGTAACTCTTCTAATAGGTTGTGCTTTGAGCCTTCCCTGGGACAGCAGTATTAGATTCCGATGCACCATTGCAGGTTTACTGTATCCCTTGAACCTTCAAATCAACGATGAATCACAGAAATTGCATCGATATAGCATACAAAATGCAAAATGTCGACTTATTTACAAGAGGAATAACTCCTCTAATAGGTCGTGCTATGAGACTTTCCTGGGACAGCAGTATTAGATTCCGATGCACCATTGCATGTTTACTGTATCCCATGGAACTTCAAATAAACGATGAAACACAGAAATTGCATCTATATTGAATACAAAAGGCAAATTGTCGTCTTATTTATAAGAGGAGTAACTCTTCTAATAGTTCGTGCTTTGAGCCTTTCCTGGGATAGCAGTATTAGATTCCGATGCACCATTGCAGGTTTACTGTATCCCTTGGACCTTCAAATCAACGATGAAACACAGAAATTGCAACGACATTGAATACAAAAGGCAAAATATCGACTTATTTATAAGAGGAGTAACTCTGCTAATAGTTCGTGCTTTAAGCCTTTCCTGGGACAGCAGTATTAGATTCCGATGCACCATTGCAGGTTTACTGTATTCCATGGACCTTCAAATCAACGATGAAACACAGAAATTGCATCGATATTGAATACAAAAGGCAAAATGTCGACTTATTATCAAGAGGAGTAAATCTTCTAATAGGTTGTGCTTTGAGCCTTCCCTGGGACAGCAGTATTAGATTCCGATGCACCATTGCAGGTTTACTGAATCCCTTGGTTCTTCAAATCAACGATGAAACACAGACATTACATCGATATAGAATACATAATGCAAAATGTCGACTTATTTACAAGAGGAGTAACTCTTCTAATAGTTCGTGCTTTGAGCCTTTCCTGGGACAGCAGTATTAGATTCCGATGCAGCATTGCAGGTTTACAGTATCCCTTGGACATTCAAATCAACGATGAAACACAGAAATTGCATCGATATTGAATACAAAAGGCAAAATATCGACTTATTTACAAGAGGAGAAACTCTTCTAATAGTCGTGCTTTGAGCCTTTCCTGGGACAGCAGTATTAGATTCCGATGCACCATTGCAGGTTTACTGTATCCCTTGGACCTTCAAATCAACGATGAAACACAGAAATTGCATCGATATTGAATACAAAGGGCAAAATGTCGTCTTATTTATAAGAGGAGTAACTCTTCTAACAGTTCTTGCTTTGAGCCTTTCCTGGGACAGCAGTATTAGATTCCGATGCACCATTGCAGGTTTACTGTATCCCTTGGACCTTCAAATCAACGATGAAACACAGAAATTGCATCGATATTGAATACAAAATGCAAAATGTCGACCTATTTACAAGAGGAGTAACTCTTCTAATAGTTCGTGCTTTGAGCCTTTCCTGGGACAGCAGTATTAGATTCCGATGCACCATTGCAGGTTTGCTGTATCCCTTGGACCTTCAAATCAACGATGAAACACAGAAATTGCATCGATATTGAATCCAAAGTCAAAACGTCCCCTTGTTTAAAGAGGAGTAGCCCATTCTAATAGTTCGTGCTTTTAGACGTTCCTGGGACAGCAGTATTAGATTCCGATGCAAGATTGCAGGTTTACTGTATAACTTGGACCTTCAAATCAACGATGAAACACAGAAATCGCATCGACATTGAATACAAAAGGCAAAATGTCGATTTATTTATAAGAGGAGTAACTCTTCTAATAGTTCGTGCTTTGAGCCTTTCTGGGACAGCAGTATTAGATTCCGATTCACCATTGCAGATTTACTGTATCCCTTGGACCTTCAAATCAACGATGAAACACAGAAATTGCATCGATATTGAATACAAAAGGCAAAATGTCGACCTATTTACAAGAGGAGTAACTCTTCTAATAGTTCGTGCTTAGAGAGTTTCCTGGGACAGCAGTAATAGTATCCGATTCACCATTGCTTGTTTACTGTATCCCTTGGACTTTCAAATCAACGATGAAACACAGAAATTGCATCGATATTGAATACAAAAGGCAAAATTTCGACTTATTTACAAGAAGAGTAACTCTTCTAATAGTTCGTGCTTTGAGCCTTTCCTGGGACAGCAGTATTAGATTCCGATGCACAATTGCAGGTTTACTGTATCCCTTGGTCCTTCAAATCAACGATGAAACACAGAAATTGCATCGATATTGAATACAAAAGGCAAAATATCGAGTTATTTACAAGAGGAGTAACTCTTCTAATAGTTCGTGCTTTGAGCCTTTCCTGGGACAGCAGTATTAGATTCCGATGCACCATTGCAGGTTTACTGTATCCCTTGGACCTTCAAATCAACGATGAATCACAGAAATTGCATCAATATTGAATACAAAATTCAAAATGTCGACTTATTTATAAGAGGAGTAACTCTTCTAATAGTTCGTGCTTTGAGCCTTTCCTGGGACAGCAGTATGAGATTCCGATGCACCATTGCAGGTCTACTGTATCCCTTGGATCGTCAAATCAACGATGAAACACAGAAATTTCATCGATATTGAATACAAAGCTAAATGTCGACTTTTTACAAGAGGAGTAACTCTGCTAATAGTTCGTGCTTTGAGCCTTTCCTGGGACAGCAGTATTAGATTCCGATGCACCATTGCAGGTTTACTGTATCCCTTGGACCTTCAAATCAACGATGAAACACAGAAATTGCATCTATATTGAAAACAAAAGGCAAAATCTCGACTTATTTACAAGAGGAGTAACTCTTCTAATAGGTTGTGCTTTGAGCCTTCCCTGGGACAGCAGTATTAGATTCCGATGCACCATTGCAGGTTTACTGTATCCCTTGAACCTTCAAATCAACGATGAATCACAGAAATTGCATCGATATAGCATACAAAATGCAAAATGTCGACTTATTTACAAGAGGAATAACTCCTCTAATAGGTCGTGCTATGAGACTTTCCTGGGACAGCAGTATTAGATTCCGATGCACCATTGCATGTTTACTGTATCCCATGGAACTTCAAATAAACGATGAAACACAGAAATTGCATCTATATTGAATACAAAAGGCAAAATGTCGTCTTATTTATAAGAGGAGTAACTCTTCTAATAGTTCGTGCTTTGAGCCTTTCCTGGGATAGCAGTATTAGATTCCGATGCACCATTGCAGGTTTACTGTATCCCTTGGACCTTCAAATCAACGATGAAACACAGAAATTGCAACGACATTGAATACAAAAGGCAAAATATCGACTTATTTATAAGAGGAGTAACTCTGCTAATAGTTCGTGCTTTGAGCCTTTCCTGGGACAGCAGTATTAGATTCCGATGCAGCATTGCAGGTTTACAGTATCCCTTGGACATTCAAATCAACGATGAAACACAGAAATTGCATCGATATTGAATACAAAAGGCAAAATGTCGACTTATTTACAAGAGGAGAAACTCTTCTAATAGTCGTGCTTTGAGCCTTTCCTGGGACAGCAGTATTAGATTCCGATGCACCATTGCAGGTTTACTGTATCCCTTGGACCTTCAATTAACGATGAAACACAGAAATTGCATCGATATTGAATACAAAGGGCAAAATGTCGTCTTATTTATAAGAGGAGTAACTCTTCTAACAGTTCTTGCTTTGAGCCTTTCCTGGGACAGCAGTATTAGATTCCGATGCACCATTGCAGGTTTACTGTATCCCTTGGACCTTCAAATCAACGATGAAACACAGAAATTGCATCGATATTGAATACAAAATGCAAAATGTCGACCTATTTACAAGAGGAGTAACTCTTCTAATAGTTCGTGTTTGAGCCTTTTCTGGGACAGCAGTATTAGATTCCGATGCACCATTGCAGGTTTGCTGTATCCCTTGGACCTTCAAATCAACGATGAAACACAGAAATTGCATCGATATTGAATCCAAAGTCAAAACGTCCCCTTGTTTAAAGAGGAGTAGCCCATTCTAATTGTTCGTGCTTTTAGACGTTCCTGGGACAGCAGTATTAGATTCCGATGCAAGATTGCAGGTTTACTGTATAACTTGGACCTTCAAATCAACGATGAAACACAGAAATCGCATCGACATTGAATACAAAAGGCAAAATGTCGATTTATTTATAAGAGGAGTAACTCTTCTAATAGTTCGTGCTTTGAGCCTTTCTGGGACAGCAGTATTAGATTCCGATTCACCATTGCAGATTTACTGTATCCCTTGGACCTTCAAATCAACGATGAAACACAGAAATTGCATCGATATTGAATACAAAAGGCAAAATGTCGACCTATTTACAAGAGGAGTAACTCTTCTAATAGTTCGTGCTTTGAGAGTTTCCTGGGACAGCAGTAATAGATTCCGATTCACCATTGCAGGTTTACTGAATCCCTTGGACTTTCAAATCAACGATGAAACACAGAAATTGCATCGATATTGAATACAAAAGGCAAAATGTCGACTTATTTATAAGAGGAGTAACTCTTCTAATAGTTCGTGCTTCGAGCCTTTACTGGGACAGCAGTATTAGATTCCGATGCACCATTGCAGGTTTACTGTATCCCTTGGACCTTCAAATCAACGATGAAACACAGAAATTGCATCGATATTGAATACAAAAGGCAAAATGTCGACTTATTTACAAGAGGAGTAACTCTTCTAACAGTTCGTGCTTTGAGCCATTCCTGGGACAGCAGTATTAGATTCCGATGCACCATTGCAGGTTTACTGTATCCCTTGGACCTTCAAATCAACGATGAAACACAGAAATTGCATCAATATTGAATACAAAAGGCATAATGTCGACTTATTTATAAGAGGTGTAACTCTTCTAATAGTTCGTGCTTTGAGCCTTTCCTGGGACAGCAGTATTTGATTCCGATGCAACATTGCAGGTCTACTGTATCCCTTGGACCTTCAAATCAACGATGAAACACAGAAATTTCATCGATATTGAATACAACGCTAAATGTCTACTTATTTACAAGAGGAGTAACTCTTCTAATAGTTCGTGCTTTGAGCCTTTCCTGGGACAGCAGTATTAGATTCCGATGCACCATTGCAGGTCTACTGTATCCCTTGGACCTTCAAATCAACGATGAAACACAGAAATAGCATCGATATAGCATACAAAATGCAAAATGTCGACTTATTTACAAGAGGAATAACTCCTCTAATAGGTCGTGCTATGAGACTTTCCTGGGACAGAAGTATTAGATTCCGATGCACCATTGCAGGTTTACTGTATCCCTTGAACCTTCAAATCAACGATGAAACACAGAAATTGCATCGATATAGCATACAAAATGCAAAATGTCGACTTATTTACAAGAGGAGTAACTCCTTTAATAGGTCGTGCTATGAGACTTTCCTGGGACAGCAGTATTAGATTCCGATGCACCATTGCATGTTTACTGTATCCCATGGACCTTCAAATAAACGATGAAACACAGAAATTGCATCTATATTGAATACAAAAGGCAAAATGTCGTCTTATTTATAAGAGGAGTAACTCTTCTAATAGTTCGTGCTTTGAGCCTTTCCTGGGATAGCAGTATTAGATTCCGATGCACCATTGCAGGTTTACTGTATCCCTTGGACCTTCAAATCAACGATGAAACACAGAAATTGCATCGACATTGAATACAAAAGGCAACATATCGACTTATTTATAAGAGGAGTAACTCTGCTAATAGTTCGTGCTTTAAGCCTTTCCTGGGACAGCAGCATTAGATTCCGATGCACCATTGCAGGGTTACTGTATTCCATGGACCTTCAAATCAACGATGAAACACAGAAATTGCATCGATATTGAATACAAAAGGCAAAATGTCGACTTCTTAACAAGAGGAGTAAATCTTCTAATAGGTTGTGCTTTGAGCCTTCCCTGGGACAGCAGTATTAGATTCCGATGCACCATTGCAGGTTTACTGTATCCCTTGGTTCTTCAAATCAACGATGAAACACAGACATTACATCGATATAGAATACATAATGCAAAATGTCGACTTATTTACAAGAGGAGTAACTCTTCTAATAGTTCGTGCTTTGAGCCTTTCCTGGGACAGCAGTATTAGATTCCGATGCACCATTGCAGGTTTACAGTATCCCTTGGACATTCAAATCTACGATGAAACACAGAAATTGCATCGATATTGAATACAAAAGGCAAAATATCGGCTTATTTACAAGAAGAGTAACTCTTCTAATAGTCGTGCTTTGAGCCTTTCCTGGGACAGCAGTATTAGATTCCGATGCACCATTGCAGGTTTACTGTATCCCTTGGACCTTCAAATCAACGATGAAACACAGAAATTGCATCGATATTGAATACAAACGGCAAAATGTCGTCTTATTTATAAGAGGAGTAACTCTTCTAACAGTTCTTGCTTTGAGCCTTTCCTGGGACAGCAGTATTAGATTCCGATGCACCATTGCAGGTTTACTGTATCCCTTGGACCTTCAAATCAACGATGAAACACAGAAATTGCATCGATATTGAATACAAAGTGCAAAATGTCGACCTATTTACAAGAGGAGTAACTCTTCTAATAGTTCGTGCTTTGAGCCTTTCCTGGGAGAGCAGTATTAGATTTCGTTGCACCATTGCAGGTTTACTGTATAACTTGGACCTTCAAATCAACGATGAAACACAGAAATCGCATCGATATTGAATACAAAAGGCAAAATGTCGACTTGTTTATAAGAGGAGTAACTCTTCTAATAGTTCGTGCTTTGAGCCTTTCTGGGACAGCAGTATTAGATTCCGATGCACCATTGCAGGTTTACTGTATCCCTTGGACTTTCAAATCAACGATGAAACACAGAAATTGCATCGATATTGAATCCAAAGTCAAAATGTCCCCTTGTTTACAGAGGAGTAGTCCATTCTAATAGTTCGTGCTTTTAGACGTTCCTGGGACAGCAGTATTAGATTCCGATGCACCATTGCAGGTTTACTGTATAACTTGGACCTTCAAATCAACGATGAAACACAGAAATCGCATCGATATTGAATACAAAAGGCAAAATGTCGATTTATTTATAAGAGGAGAAACTCTTCTAATAGTTCGTGCTTTGAGCCTTTCTGGGACAGCAGTATTAGATTCCGATTCACCATTGATGATTTACTGTATCCCTTGGACCTTCAAATCAACGATGAAACACAGAAATTGCATCGATATTGAATACAAAAGGCAAAATGTCAACCTATTTACAAAAGGCGTAACTCTTCTAATAGTTCGTGCTTTGAGCCTTTCCTGGGACAGCAGTATTAGATTCCGATGCACCATTGCAGGTTTACTGTACCCTTAAACCTTCAAATCAACGATGAAACACAGAAATTGCATCGATATTGAATACAAATGGCAAAATGTCGACTTATTTATAAGAGGAGTAACTCTTCTTATAGTTCGTGCTTTGAGCCTTTCCTGGGAGAGCAGTATTAGATTCCGATGTACCATTGCAGGTTTACTGTATCCCTTGGACCTTCAAATCAACGATGAAACACAGAAATCGCATCGATATTGAATACAAAAGGCAAAATGTCGATTTATTTTTAAGAGGAGTAACTCTTCTAATAGTTAGTGCTTTGAGCCTTTCTGGGACAGCAGTATTAGATTCCGATGCACCATTGCAGGTTTACTGTATCCCTTGGACCTTCAAATCAACGATGAAACACAGAAATTGCATCGATATTGAAAAAAAATGTCAAAATGTCGCCTTGTTTACTGAGGAGTAGCTCTTCTAATAGTTCGTGCTTTTAGACGTTCCTGGGACAGCAGTATTAGATTCCGATGCACTATTGCAGGTTTACTGTATAACTTGGACCTTCAAATCAACGATGAAACACAGAAATTGCATCAATATTGAATACAAAAGGCAAATTGTCGACTTATTTATAAGAGGAGTAACTCTTCTAATAGTTCGTATTTTGAGCCTTTCCTGGGACAGCAGTATTAGATTCCGATGCACCATTGCAGGTTTACTGTATTCCTTGGACCTTCAAATCAACGATGAAACACAGAAATTGCATCGATATTGAATACAAAAGGCAAAATGTCAACCTATTTACAAAAGGCGTAACTCTTCTAATAGTTCGTGCTTTGAGCCTTTCCTGGGACAGCAGTATTAGATTCCGATGCACCATTGCAGGTTTACTGTACCCTTGGACCTTCAAATCAACGATGAAACACAGAAATTGCATCGATATTGAATACAAAAGGCAAAATGTCGACTTGTTTACAAGAGGAGTAACTCTTCTAACAGTTCGTGCTTTGAGCCATTCCTGGGACAGCAGTATTAGATTCCGATGCACCATTGCAGGTTTACTGTATCCCTTGGTCCTTCAAATCAACGATGAAACACAGAAATTGCATCGATATTGAATACAAAAGTCAAAATGTCGTCTTATTTACAAGAGGAGTAACTCTTCTAATAGTTCGTGTTTTGAGCCTTTCCTGGGACAGCAGTATTAGATTCCGATGCACCATTGCAGGTTTACTGTATCCCTTGGACCTTCAAATCAACGATGAAACACAGAAATTGCATCAATATTGAATACAAAAGGCAAAATGTCGACTTATTTATAAGAGGAGTAACTCTTCTAATAGTTCGTGCTTTGAGCCTTTCCTGGGACAGCAGTATTAGATTCCGATGCACCATTGCAGGTCTACTGTATCCCTTGGACCTTCAAATCAACGATGAAACACAGAAATTTCATCGTTATTGAATACAATGCTAAATGTCGACTTATTTACAAGAGGAGTAACTCTTCTAATAGTTCGTGTTTTGAGCCTCTCCTGGGACAGCAGTATTAGATTCCGATGCACCATTGCAGATTTACTGTATCCCTTGGACCTTCAAAACAACGATGGAACACAGAAATTGCATCTATATTGAATACAAAACGCAAAATCTCGACTTATTTACAAGAGCAGTAACTCTTCTAATAGGTTGTGCTTTGAGCCTTCCCTGGGACAGCAGTATTACATTCCGATGCACCATAGCAGGTTTACTGTATCCCTTGAACCTTCAAATCAACGATGAAACACAGAAATTGAATCGATATAGAATACAAAATGCAAAATGTCGACTTATTTACAAGAGGAATAACTCATCTAATAGTTCGTGCTTTGAGCCTTTCCTGGGACAGCAGTATTAGATTCCGATGCACCATTGCAGGTTTACTGTATCCCTTGGACCTTCAAATCAACGATGAAACACAGAAATTGCATCGACATTGAATACAAAAGGCAAAATATCGACTTATTTATAAGAGGAGTAACTCTGCTAATAGTTCGTGCCTTAAGCCTTTCCTGGGACCGCAGTATTAGATTCCGATGCACCATTGCAGGTTTACTGTATCCCTTGGACCTTCAAATCAACGATGAAACACAGACATTACATCGATATAGAACACAGAATACAAAATGTCGACTTATTTACAAGAGGAGTAACTCTTCTAATAGTTCGTGCTTTGAGCCGTTCCTGGGACAGCAGTATTAGATTCCGATGCACCATTGCAGGTTTACTGTATCCATTGGACCTTCTTTCAAATCAACGATGAAACACAGAAATCGCATCGATAGTGAATACAAAAGGCAAAATGTCGACTTATTTACAAGAGGGGTAACTCTTCTAATAGTTCGTGCTCTGAGCCTTTCCTGGGACAGCAGTATTAGCTTCCGATGCAACATTGCAAGTTTACTGTATCCCTTGGACCTTCAAATCAACGATGAAACACAGAAATTGCATCGATATTGAATACAAAAGGCAAAATGTCGACCTATTTACAAGAGGAGTAACTCTTCAAATAGTTCGTGCTTTGAGAGTTTCCTGGGACAGCAGTAATAGATTCCGATTCACCATTGCATATTTACTGTATCCCTTGGATCTTCAAATCAACGATGAAACACAGAAATTGCATCGATATTGAATAAAAAATACAAAATGTCGACCTATTTACAAGAGGAGTAACTCTTCTAATAGTTCGTCCTTTGAGCCTTTCCTGGGACTGCAGAATTAGATTCCGATGCACCATTGCAGGTTTACTGTATCCCTTGGACCTTTAAATCAACGATGAAACACAGAAATTGCATCGATATTGAATACAAAAGGCTGAATGTCGACTTAATTATAAGAGGAGTAACTCTTCTAATAGTTCGTGCTTTGAGCCTTTCCTGGGAGAGCAGTATTAGATTTCGTTGCACCATTGCAGGTTTACTGTATCCCTTGGACCTTCAAATCAACGATGAAACACAGAAATCGCATCGATATTGAATACAAAAGGCAAAATGTCGACTTATTTATCAGAGGAGTAACTCTTCTAATAGTTCGTGCTTTGAGCCTTTCTGGGACAGCAGTATTAGATTCCGATGCACCATTGCAGGTTTACTGTATCCCTTGGACCTTCAAATCAACGATGAAACACAGAAAGTGCATCGATATTGAATCCAAAGTCAAAATGTCCCCTTGTTTACAGAGGAGTAGCCCATTCTAATAGTTCGTGCTTTTAGACGTTCCTGGGACAGCAGTATTAGATTCCGATGCGCCATTGCAGGTTTACTGTATAACTTGGACCTTCAAATCAACGATGAAACACTGAAACCGCATCGATATTGAATACAAGAGGCAAAATGTCGATTTATTTATAAGAGGAGTAACTCTTCTAATAGTTCGTGCTTTGAGCCTTTCTGGGACAGCAGTATTAGATCCGATTCACCATTGCAGATTTACTGTATCCCTTGGACCTTCAAATCAACGATGAAACACAGAAATTGCATCGATATTGAATACAAAAGCAAAATGTCAACCTATTTACAAGAGGCGTAACTCTTCTAATAGTTCGTGCTTTGAGCCTTTCCTGGGACAGCAGTATTAGATTCCGACGCACCATTGCAGGTTTGCTGTATCCCTTGGACCTTCAAATCAACGATGAAACACAGAAATTGCATCGATATTGAATACAAATTGCAAAATGTCGACTTATTTATAAGAGGAGTAACTCTTCTTATAGTTCGTGCTTTGAGCCTTTCCTGGGAGAGCAGTATTAGATTCCGATGCACCATTGCAGGTTTACTGTATCAATTGGACCTTCAAATCAACGATGAAACACAGAAATCGCATCGATATTGAATACAAAAGGCAAAATGTCGACCTATTTACAAGAGGAGTAACTCTTCTAATAGTTCGTGCTTTGAGAGTTTCCTGGGACAGCAGTAATAGATTCCGATTCACCATTGCAGGTTTACTGTATCCCTTGGACTTTCAATTCAACGATGAAACACAGAAATTGCATCGATATTGAATACAAAAGGCAAAATGTCGACTTATTTATAAGAGGAGTAACTCTTCTAATAGTTCGTGCTTCGAGCCTTTACTGGGACAGCAGTATCAGATTCCGATGCACCATTGCAGATTTACTGTATCCCTTGGACCTTCAAATCAACGATGAAACACAGAAATTGCATCGATATTGAATACAAAAGGCAAAATGTCGACTTGTTTACAAGAGGAGTAACTCTTCTAACAGTTCGTGCTTTGAGCCATTCCTGGAACAGCAGTATTAGATTCCGATGCACCATTGCAGGTTTACTGTATCCCTTGGTCCTTCAAATCAACGATGAAACACAGAAATTGCATCGATATTGAATACAAAAGGCAAAATGTCGACTTATTTATAAGAGGAGTAACTCTTCTAATAGTTCGTGCTTCGAGCCTTTACTGGGACAGCAGTATTAGATTCCGATGCACCATTGCAGGTTTACTGTATCCCTTGGACCATCAAATCAACGATGAAACACAGAAATTGCATCAATATTGAATACAAAAGGCAAAATGTCGACTTACTTATAAGAGGAGTAACTCTTCTAATAGTTCGTGCTGTGAGCCATTCCTGGGACAGCTGTATTAGATTCCGATGCACCATTGCAGGTCTACTGTATCCCTTGGACCTTCAAATCAACGATGAAACACATTAATTTAATCGTTATTGAATACAAAGCTAAATGTCGACTTATTTACAAGAGGAGTAACTCTTCTAATAGTTCGTGATTTGAGCCTCTTCTGGGACAGCAGTATTAGATTCCGATGCACGATTGCAGGTTTGCTGTATCCCTTGGACCTTCAAAACAACGATGAAACACAGAAATTGCATCTATATTGAATACAAAACGCAAAATCTCGACTTATTTACAAGAGGAGTAACTCTTCTAATAGATAGTGCTTTGAGCCTTCCCTGGGACAGCAGTATTACATTCCGATGCACCATTGCATGTTTACTGTATCCCTTGAACCTTCTAATCAACGTTGAAACACAGAAATTGCATCGATATAGAATACAAAATGCAAAATGTCGACTTATTTACAAGAGGAATAACTCCTCTAATAGTTCGTGCTTTGAGCCTTTCCTGGGACAGCAGTATTAGATTCCGATGCACCATTGCAGGTTTACTGTATCCCTTGGATCTTCAAATCAACGATGAAACACAGAAATTGCATCGACATTGAATAAAAAAGGCAAAATATCGACTTATTTATAAGAGGAGTAACTCTGCTAATAGTTCGTGCCTTAAGCCTTTCCTGGGACAGCAGTATTAGATTCCGATGCACCATTGCAGGTTTACTGTATCCCTTGGACCTTCAAATCAACGATGAAACACAGACATTACATCGATATAGAACACAGAATGCAAAATGTCGACTTATTTACAAGAGGAGTAACTCTTCTAATAGTTCGTGCTTTGAGCCGTTCCTGGGACAGCAGTATTAGATTCCGATGCACCATTGCAGGTTTACTGTATCCCTTGGACCTTTAAATCAACGATGAAACACAGATATAGCATCGATATTGAATACAAAAGGCAAAATGTCGCCTTATTTACAAGAGGAGTAACTCTTCTAATAGTTCGTGCTTTGAGCATTTCCTGGGACAGCAGTATTAGATTCCGATGCACCATTGCAGGTTTACTGTATCGCTTTGACCTTCAAATCAACGATTAAACACAGAAATTGCATCGATATTGAATACAAAAGGCAAAATGTCGACTTATTTATAAGAGGAGTGACCCTCCTAATAGTAGGTGCTTTGAGCCATTCCTGGGACAGCAGTATTAGATTCCGATGCACCATTGCAGGTTTACTGTATCCATTGGACCTTCCTTCAAATCAACGATGAAACACAGAAATCGCATCGATATTGAATACAAAAGGCAAAATGTCGACTTATTTATAAGAGGAGTAACTCTTCTAATAGTTCGTGCTTTCAGCCTTTTCTGGGACAGCAGTATTAGATTCCGATGCAACATTGCAGGTTTACTGTATTCCTGGGACCTTCAAATCAACGATGAAACACAGAAATTGCATCGATATTGAATACAAAGGGCAAAATGTCGTCTTATTTATAAGAGGAGTAACTCTTCTAACAGTTCTTGCTTTGAGCCTTTCCTGGGACAGCAGTATTAGATTCCGATGCACCATTGCAGGTTTACTGTATCCCTTGGACCTTCAAATCAACGATGAAAGACAGAAATTGCATCGATATTGAATACAAAAGGCAGAATGTCGACTTAATTATAAGAGGAGTAACTCTTCTAATAGTTCGTGCTTTGAGCCTTTCCTGGGAGAGCAGTATTAGATTTCGTTGCACCATTGCAGGTTTACTGTATCCCTTGGACCTTCAAATCAACGATGAAACACAGAAATCGCATCGATATTGAATACAAAAGGCAAAATGTCAACTTATTTATCAGAGGAGTAACTCCTCTAATAGTTCGTGCTTTGAGCCTTTCTGGGACAGCAGTATTAGATTCCGATGCACCATTGCAGGTTTACTGTATCCCTTGGACCTTCAAATCAACGATGAAACACAGAAATTGCATCGATATTGAATCCAAAGTCAGAATGTCCCCTTGTTTACAGAGGAGTAGCCCATTCTAATAGTTCGTGCTTTTAGACGTTCCTGGGACAGCAGTATTAGATTCCGATGCACCATTGCAGGTTTACTGTATAACTTGGACCTTCAAATCAACGATGAAACACAGAAATCGCATCGATATTGAATACAAAAGGCAAAATGTCGATTTATTTATAAGAGGAGTAACTCTTCTAATAGTTTGTGCTTTGAGCCTTTCTGGGACAGCAGTATTAGATCCGATTCACCATTGCAGATTTACTGTATCCCTTGGACCTTCAAATCAACGATGAGACACAGAAATTGCATCGATATTGAATACAAAAGGCAAAATGTCAACCTATTTACAAGAGGCCTAACTCTTCTAATAGTTCGTGCTTTGAGCCTTTCCTGGGACAGCAGTATTAGATTTCGACGCACCATTGCAGGTTTGCTGTATCCCTTGGACCTTCAAATCAACGATGAAACACAGAAATTGCATCGATATTTAATACAAATTGCAAAATGTCGACTTATTTATAAGAGGAGTAACTCTTCTTATAGTTCGTGCTTTGAGCCTTTCCTGGGAGAGCAGTATTAGATTCCGATGCACCATTGCAGGTTTACTGTATCCCTTGGACCTTCAAATCAACGATGAAACACAGATATCGCATCGATATTGAATACAAAAGGCAAAATGTCGATTTATTTTTAAGAGGAGTAACTCTTCTAATAGTTCGTGCTTTGAGCCTTTCTGGGACAGCAGTATTAGATACCGATGCACCATTGCAGGTTTACTGTATCCCTTGGACCTTCAAATCAACGATGAAACACAGAAATTGCATCGATATTGAAAAAAAATGTCAAAATGTCGCCTTGTTTACAGAGGAGTAGCTCTTCTAATAGTTCGTACTTTTAGACGTTCCTAAGACAGCAGTATTAGATTCCGATGCACTATTGCAGGTTTACTGTATAACTTGGACCTTCAAATCAACGATGAAACACAGAAATCGCATCGATATTGAATACAAAAGGCAAAATGTCGACTTATTTATAAGAGGAGTAACCCTTCTAATAGTTCGTGTTTTGAGCATTTCCTGGGACAGCAGTATTACCTTCCGACGCACCATTGCAGGTTTACTGTATCCCTTGGACTTTCAAATCAACGATGAAACGCAGAAATTGCATCGATATTGAATACAAAAGGCAAAATGTCGACTTATTTACAAGACGAATAACTCTTCTAATAGTTCGTGCTCTGAGCCTTTTCTGGGACAGCAGTATTAGCTTCCGATGCAACATTGCAAGTTTACTGTATCCCTTGGACCTTCAAATCAACGATGAAACACAGAAATTCCATCGATATTGAATACAAAAGGCAAAAAGTCGACCTATTTACAAGAGGAGTAACTCTTCTAATAGTTCGTGCTATGAGAGTTTCCTGGGACAGCAGTAATAGATTCCGATTCACCATTGCAGGTTTACTGTATCCCTTGGACTTTCAATTCAACGATGAAACACAGAAATTGCATCGATATTGAATACAAAAGGCAAAATGTCGACTTATTTATAAGAGGAGTAACTCTTCAAATAGTTCGTGCTTCGAGCCTTTACTGGGACAGCAGTATTAGATTCCGATGCACCATTGCAGGTTTACTGTATCCCTTGGACCTTCAAATCAACGATGAAACACAGAAATTGCATCGATATTGAATACAAAAGGCAAAATGTCGACTTGTTTACAAGAGGAGTAACTCTTCTAACAGTTCGTGCTTTGAGCCATTCCTGGGACAGCAGTATTAGATTCCGATGCACCATTGCAGGTTTACTGTATCCCTTGGTCCTTCAAATCAACGATGAAACACAGAAATTGCATCGATATTGAACACAAAAGTCAAAATGTCGACTTATTTACAAGAGGAGTAACTCTTCTAATAGTTCGTGCTTTAAGAATTTCCTAGGACAGCAGTATTAGATTCCGATGCACCATTGCAGGTTTACTGTATCCCTTGGACCTTCAAATCAACGATGAAACACAGAAATTGCATCAATATTGAATACAAAAGGCAAAATGTCGACTTATTTATAAGAGGAGTAACTCTTCTAATAGTTCGTGATTTGAGCCTTTCCTGGGACAGCAGTATTAGATTCCGATGCACCATTGCAGGTCTACTGTATCCCTTGGACCTTCAAATCAACGATGAAACACTGAAATTTCATCGTTATTGAATACAAAGCTAAATGTCGACTTATTTACAAGAGGAGTAACTCTTCTAATAGTTCGTGCTTTGAGCCTCTCCTGGGACAGCAGTATTAGATTCCGATGCACGAATGCAGGTTTACTGTATCCCTTGGACCTTCAAAACAACGGTGAAACACAGAAATTGCATCTATATTGAATACAAAACGCAAAACCTCGACTTATTTACAAGAGGAGTAACTCTTCTAATACGTTGTGCTTTGAGCCTTCCCTGGGACAGCAGTATTACATTCCGATGCACCATTGCAGGTTTACTGTATCCCTTGGACCTTCAAATCAACGATGAAACACAGAAATTGCATCGACATTGAATACAAAAGGCAAAATATCGACTTATTTATAAGAGGAGTAACTCTGCTAATAGTTCGTGCCTTAAGCCTTTCCTGGGACAGCAGTATTAGATTCCGATGCACCATTGCAGGTTTACTGTATCCCTTGGACCTTCAAATCAACGATGAAACACAGACATTACATCGATATAGAACACAGAATGCAAAATGTCGACTTATTTACAAGAGGAGTAACGCTTCTAATAGTTCGTGATTTGAGCCGTTCCTGGGACAGCAGTATTAGATTCCGATGCACCATTGCAGGTTTACTGTATCCCTTGGACCTTCAAATCAACGATGAAACACAGATATAGCATCGATATTGAATACAAAAGGCAAAATGTCGCCTTATTTACAAGAGGAGTAACTCTTCTAATCGTTCGTGCTTTGAGCATTTCCTGGGACAGCAGTATTAGATTCCGATGCACCATTGCATATTTACTGTATCCCTTGGACCTTCAAATCAACGATGAAACACAGAAATCGCATCGATATTGAATCCAAACGCAAAATGTCGACTTATTTACAAGAGGAGTAACTCTTCTAATAGTTCGTGCTTTGAGCCTTTCCTGGGACAGCAGTATTAGATTCCGATGCACCATTGCAGGTTTACTGTATCCCTTGGATCTTCAAATCTACGATGAAACACAGAAATTGCATCGATATGGAATACAAAAGGCAGAATGTCGAGTTATATACTAGAGGAGTAACTCTTCTAATAGTCGTGCTTTGAGCTTTTCCTGCGACAGCAGTATTAGATTCCGATGCACCATTGCAGGTTTACTGTATCCCTTGGACCTTCAAATCAACGATGAAACACAGAAATTGCATCGATATGGAATACAAAAGGCAAAATGTCGACTTATTTATAAGAGGAGTAACTCATCTAATTGTTCGTGCTTTGAGCCTTTCCTGGGAGAGCAGTATTAGATTCCGATGCACCATTGCAGGTTTACTGTATCCCATGGACCTTCAAATCAACGATGAAACACAGAAATCGCATCGATATTGAATACAAAAGGCAAAATGTCGACTTATTTATAAGAGGAGTAAATCTTCTAATAGTTCGTGCTTTCAGCCTTTCCAGCCTTTCCTGGGACAGCAGTATTAGATTCCGATGCACCATTGCAGGTTTACTGTATTCCTTGGACCTTCAAATCAACGATGAAACACAGAAATTGCATCGATATTGAATACAAAGGGCAAAATGTCGTCTTATTTATAAGAGGAGTAACTCTTCTAACAGTTCTTGCTTTGAGAATTTCCTGGCACAGCAGTATTAGATTCCGATGCACCATTGCAGGTTTACTGTATCCCTTGGACCTTCAAATCAACGATGAAACACAGAAATTGCATCGATATTGAATACAAAATACAAAATGTCGACCTATTTACAAGAGGAGTAACTCTTCTAATAGTTCGTGCTTTGAGCCTTTCCTGAGACAGCAGAATTAGATTCCGATGCTCCATTACAGGTGTACTGTATCCCTTGGACCTTCAAATCAACGATGAAACACAGAAATTGCATCGATATTGAATACAAAAGGCAGAATGTCGACTTAATTATAAGAGGAGTAACTCTTCTAATAGTTCGTGCTTTGAGCCTTTCCTGGGAGAGCAGTATTAGATTTCGTTGCACCATTGCAGGTTTACTGTATCCCTTGGACCTTCAAATCAACGATGAAACACAGAAATCGCATCGATATTGAATACAAAAGGCAAAATGTCGACTTATTTACCAGAGGAGTACCTCTTCTAATAGTTCGTGCTTTGAGCCTTTCTGGGACAGCAGTATTAGATTCCGATGCACCATTGCAGGTTTACTGTATCCCTTGGACCTTCAAATCAACGATGAAACACAGAAATTGCATCGATATTGAATGCAAAGTCAAAATGTCCCCTTGTTTACAGAGGAGTAGCCCATTCTAATAGTTCGTGCTTTTAGACGTTCCTGGGACAGCAGTATTAGATTCTGATGCACCATTGCAGGTTTACTGTATAACTTGGACCTTCAAATCAACGATGAAACACAGAAATCGCATCGATATTGATTACAAAAGGCAAAATGTCGATTTATTTATAAGAGGAGTAACTCTTCTAATAGTTCGTGCTTTGAGCCTTTCTGGGACAGCAGTATTAGATTCCGATTCACCATTGCAGATTTACTGTATCCCTTGGACCTTCAAATCAACGATGAAACACAGAAATTGCATTGATATTGAATACAAAAGGCAAAATGTCAACCTATTTACAAGAGGCGTAACTCTTCTAATAGTTCGTGCTTTGAGCCTTTCCTGGGAGAGCAGTATTAGATTTCGTTGCACCATTGCAGGTTTACTGTATCCCTTGGACCTTCAAATCAACGATGAAACACAGAAATCGCATCGATATTGAATACAAAAGGCAAAATGTCAACTTATTTATCAGAGGAGTAACTCCTCTAATAGTTCGTGCTTTGAGCCTTTCTGGGACAGCAGTATTAGATTCCGATGCACCATTGCAGGTTTACTGTATCCCTTGGACCTTCAAATCAACGATGAAACACAGAAATTGCATCGATATTGAATCCAAAGTCAGAATGTCCCCTTGTTTACAGAGGAGTAGCCCATTCTAATAGTTCGTGCTTTTAGACGTTCCTGGGACAGCAGTATTAGATTCCGATGCACCATTGCAGGTTTACTGTATAACTTGGACCTTCAAATCAACGATGAAACACAGAAATCGCATCGATATTGAATACAAAAGGCAAAATGTCGATTTATTTATAAGAGGAGTAACTCTTCTAATAGTTTGTGCTTTGAGCCTTTCTGGGACAGCAGTATTAGATCCGATTCACCATTGCAGATTTACTGTATCCCTTGGACCTTCAAATCAACGATGAAACACAGAAATTGCATCGATATTGAATACAAAAGGCAAAATGTCAACCTATTTACAAGAGGCCTAACTCTTCTAATAGTTCGTGCTTTGAGCCTTTCCTGGGACAGCAGTATTAGATTTCGACGCACCATTGCAGGTTTGCTGTATCCCTTGGACCTTCAAATCAACGATGAAACACAGAAATTGCATCGATATTTAATACAAATTGCAAAATGTCGACTTATTTATAAGAGGAGTAACTCTTCTTATAGCTCGTGCTTTGAGCCTTTCCTGGGAGAGCAGTATTAGATTCCGATGCACCATTGCAGGTTTACTGTATCCCTTGGACCTTCAAATCAACGATGAAACACAGATATCGCATCGATATTGAATACAAAAGGCAAAATGTCGATTTATTTTTAAGAGGAGTAACTCTTCTAATAGTTCGTGCTTTGAGCCTTTCTGGGACAGCAGTATTAGATACCGATGCACCATTGCAGGTTTACTGTATCCCTTGGACCTTCAAATCAACGATGAAACACAGAAATTGCATCGATATTGAAAAAAAATGTCAAAATGTCGCCTTGTTTACAGAGGAGTAGCTCTCCTAATAGTTCGTACTTTTAGACGTTCCTAAGACAGCAGTATTAGATTCCGATGCACTATTGCAGGTTTACTGTATAACTTGGACCTTCAAATCAACGATGAAACACAGAAATCGCATCGATATTGAATACAAAAGGCAAAATGTCGACTTATTTATAAGAGGAGTAACCCTTCTAATAGTTCGTGTTTTGAGCATTTCCTGGGACAGCAGTATTACCTTCCGACGCACCATTGCAGGTTTACTGTATCCCTTGGACTTTCAAATCAACGATGAAACGCAGAAATTGCATCGATATTGAATACAAAAGGCAAAATGTCGACTTATTTACAAGACGAATAACTCTTCTAATAGTTCGTGCTCTGAGCCTTTTCTGGGACAGCAGTATTAGCTTCCGATGCAACATTGCAAGTTTACTGTATCCCTTGGACCTTCAAATCAACGATGAAACACAGAAATTGCATCGATATTGAATACAAAAGGCAAAAAGTCGACCTATTTACAAGAGGAGTAACTCTTCTAATAGTTCGTGCTATGAGAGTTTCCTGGGACAGCAGTAATAGATTCCGATTCACCATTGCAGGTTTACTGTATCCCTTGGACTTTCAATTCAACGATGAAACACAGAAATTGCATCGATATTGAATACAAAAGGCAAAATGTCGACTTATTTATAAGAGGAGTAACTCTTCAAATAGTTCGTGCTTCGAGTCTTTACTGGGACAGCAGTATTAGATTCCGATGCACCATTGCAGGTTTACTGTATCCCTTGGACCTTCAAATCAACGATGAAACACAGAAATTGCATCGATATTGAATACAAAAGGCAAAATGTCGACTTGTTTACAAGAGGAGTAACTCTTCTAACAGTTCGTGCTTTGAGCCATTCCTGGGACAGCAGTATTAGATTCCGATGCACCATTGCAGGTTTACTGTATCCCTTGGTCCTTCAAATCAACGATGAAACACAGAAATTGCATCGATATTGAACACAAAAGTCAAAATGTCGACTTATTTACAAGAGGAGTAACTCTTCTAATAGTTCGTGCTTTGAGAATTTCCTAGGACAGCAGTATTAGATTCCGATGCACCATTGCAGGTTTACTGTATCCCTTGGACCTTCAAATCAACGATGAAACACAGAAATTGCATCAATATTGAATACAAAAGGCAAAATGTCGACTTATTTATAAGAGGAGTAACTCTTCTAATAGTTCGTGATTTGAGCCTTTCCTGGGACAGCAGTATTAGATTCCGATGCACCATTGCAGGTCTACTGTATCCCTTGGACCTTCAAATCAACGATGAAACACTGAAATTTCATCGTTATTGAATACAAAGCTAAATGTCGACTTATTTACAAGAGGAGTAACTCTTCTAATAGTTCGTGCTTTGAGCCTCTCCTGGGACAGCAGTATTGGATTCCGATGCACGAATGCAGGTTTACTGTATCCCTTGGACCTTCAAAACAACGGTGAAACACAGAAATTGCATCTATATTGAATACAAAACGCAAAATCTCGACTTATTTACAAGAGGAGTAACTCTTCTAATACGTTGTGCTTTGAGCCTTCCCTGGGACAGCAGTATTACATTCCGATGCACCATTGCAGGTTTACTGTATCCCTTGAACCTTCAAATCAACGATGAAACACAGAAATTGCATCGATATAGAATACAAAATGCAAAATGTCGACTTATTTACAAGAGGAATAACTCCTCTAATAGTTCGTCTTTGAGCCTTTCCTGGGACAGCAGTATTAGATTCCGATGCACCATTGCAGGTTTACTGTATCCCTTGGACCTTCAAATCAACGATGAAACACAGAAATTGCATCGACATTGAATACAAAAGGCAAAATATCGACTTATTTATAAGAGGAGTAACTCTGCTAATAGTTCGTGCCTTAAGCCTTTCCTGGGACAGCAGTATTAGATTCCGATGCACCATTGCAGGTTTACTGTATCCCTTGGACCTTCAAATCAACGATGAAACACAGACATTACATCGATATAGAACACAGAATGCAAAATGTCGACTTATTTACAAGAGGAGTAACGCTTCTAATAGTTCCTGCTTTTAGCCTTTCCTGGGACAGCAGTATTAGATTTCGATGCACCATTGCAGGTTTACTGGATCTCTTGGACCTTCAAATCAACGATGAAACACAGAAATTGAATCGATATTGAATACAAAAGGCAAAATGTCGACTTATTTACAAGAATAGTAACTCTTCTAATAGTTCGTGCTTTGAGCATTTCCTGGGACAGCAGTATTAGATTCCGATGCACCATTGCATATTTACTGTATCCCTTGGACCTTCAAATCAACGATGAAACACAGAAATCGCATCGATATTGAATCCAAACGCAAAATGTCGACTTATTTACAAGAGGAGTAACTCTTCTAATAGTTCGTGCTTTGAGCCTTTCCTGGGACAGCAGTATTAGATTCCGATGCACCATTGCAGGTTTACTGTATCCCTTGGATCTTCAAATCTACGATGAAACACAGAAATTGCATCGATATGGAATACAAAAGGCAGAATGTCGAGTTATATACTAGAGGAGTAACTCTTCTAATAGTCGTGCTTTGAGCTTTTCCTGCGACAGCAGTATTAGATTCCGATGCACCATTGCAGGTTTACTGTATCCCTTGGACCTTCAAATCAACGATGAAACACAGAAATTGCATCGATATGGAATACAAAAGGCAAAATGTCGACTTATTTATAAGAGGAGTAACTCATCTAATTGTTCGTGCTTTGAGCCTTTCCTGGGAGAGCAGTATTAGATTCCGATGCACCATTGCAGGTTTACTGTATCCCATGGACCTTCAAATCAACGATGAAACACAGAAATCGCATCGATATTGAATACAAAAGGCAAAATGTCGACTTATTTATAAGAGGAGTAAATCTTCTAATAGTTCGTGCTTTCAGCCTTTCCAGCCTTTCCTGGGACAGCAGTATTAGATTCCGATGCACCATTGCAGGTTTACTGTATTCCTTGGACCTTCAAATCAACGATGAAACACAGAAATTGCATCGATATTGAATACAAAGGGCAAAATGTCGTCTTATTTATAAGAGGAGTAACTCTTCTAACAGTTCTTGCTTTGAGAATTTCCTGGCACAGCAGTATTAGATTCCGATGCACCATTGCAGGTTTACTGTATCCCTTGGACCTTCAAATCAACGATGAAACACAGAAATTGCATCGATATTGAATACAAAATACAAAATGTCGACCTATTTACAAGAGGAGTAACTCTTCTAATAGTTCGTGCTTTGAGCCTTTCCTGAGACAGCAGAATTAGATTCCGATGCTCCATTACAGGTGTACTGTATCCCTTGGACCTTCAAATCAACGATGAAACACAGAAATTGCATCGATATTGAATACAAAAGGCAGAATGTCGACTTAATTATAAGAGGAGTAACTCTTCTAATAGTTCGTGCTTTGAGCCTTTCCTGGGAGAGCAGTATTAGATTTCGTTGCACCATTGCAGGTTTACTGTATCCCTTGGACCTTCAAATCAACGATGAAACACAGAAATCGCATCGATATTGAATACAAAAGGCAAAATGTCGACTTATTTACCAGAGGAGTACCTCTTCTAATAGTTCGTGCTTTGAGCCTTTCTGGGACAGCAGTATTAGATTCCGATGCACCATTGCAGGTTTACTGTATCCCTTGGACCTTCAAATCAACGATGAAACACAGAAATTGCATCGATATTGAATGCAAAGTCAAAATGTCCCCTTGTTTACAGAGGAGTAGCCCATTCTAATAGTTCGTGCTTTTAGACGTTCCTGGGACAGCAGTATTAGATTCTGATGCACCATTGCAGGTTTACTGTATAACTTGGACCTTCAAATCAACGATGAAACACAGAAATCGCATCGATATTGATTACAAAAGGCAAAATGTCGATTTATTTATAAGAGGAGTAACTCTTCTAATAGTTCGTGCTTTGAGCCTTTCTGGGACAGCAGTATTAGATTCCGATTCACCATTGCAGATTTACTGTATCCCTTGGACCTTCAAATCAACGATGAAACACAGAAATTGCATTGATATTGAATACAAAAGGCAAAATGTCAACCTATTTACAAGAGGCGTAACTCTTCTAATAGTTCGTGCTTTGAGCCTTTCCTGGGACAGCAGTATTAGATTCCGACGCACCATTGCAGGTTTGCTGTATCCCTTGGACCTTCAAATCAACGATGAAACACAGAAATTGCATCGATATTGAATACAAAAGGCAAAATGTCGACTTATTTATAAGAGGAGTAACTCTTCTTATAGTTCGTGCTTTGAGCCTTTCCTCGGAGAGCAGTATTAGATTTCGATGCACCATTGCAGGTTTACTGTATCCCTTGGACCTTCAAATCAACGATTAAACACAGAAATCGCATCGATATTGAATACAAAAGGCAAAATGTCGATTTATTTTTAAGAGGAGTAACTCTTCTAATAGTTCGTGCTTTGAGCCTTTCTGGGACAGCAGTATTAGATTCCGATGCACCATTGCAGGTTTACTGTATCCCTTGGACCTTCAAATCAACGATGAAACACAGAAATTGCATCGATATTGAAAAAAAATGTCAAAATGTCGCCTTGTTTACAGAGGAGTAGCTCTTCTAATAGTTCGTGCTTTTAGACGTTCCTAAGACAGCAGTATTAGATTCCGATGCACTGTTGCAGGTTTACTGTATAACTTGGACCTTCAAATCAACGATGAAACACAGAAATCGCATCGATATTGAATACAAAAGGCAAAATGTCGACTTATTTATAAGAGGAGTAACCCTTCTAATAGTTCGTGTTTTGAGCATTTCCTGGTACAGCAGTATTACCTTCCGATGCAACATTGCAAGTTTACTGTATCCCTTGGACCTTCAAATCAACGATGAAACACAGAAATTGCATCGATATTGAATACAAAAGGCAAAATGTCGACCTATTTACAAGAGGAGTAACTCTTCTAATAGTTCGTGCTTTGAGAGTTTCCTGGGACAGCAGTAATAGATTCCGATTCACCATTGCAGGTTTACTGTATCCCTTGGACTTTCAAATCAACGATGAAACACAGAAATTGCATCGATATTGAATACAAAAGGCAAAATGTCGACTTATTTATAAGAAGAGTAACTCTTCTAATAGTTCGTGCTTCGAGCCTTTACTGGGACAGCAGTATTAGATTCCGATGCACCATTGCAGGTTTACTGTATCCCTTGGACCTTCAAATCAACGATGAAACACAGAAATTGCATCGATATTGAATACAAAAAGCAAAATGTCGACTTATTTACAAGAGGAGTAACTCTTCTAACTGTTCGTGCTTTGAGCCATTCCTGGGTCAGCAGTATTAGATTCCGATGCACCAAATCAGGTTTACTGTATCCCTTGGTCCTTCAAATCAACGATGAAACACAGAAATTGCATCGATATTGAATACAAAAGTCAAAATGTCGACTTATATACAAGAGGAGTAACTCTTCTAATAGTTCGTGCTTTGAGCCTTTCCTAGGACAGCAGTATTAGGTTCCGATGCACCATTGCAGGTTTACTGTATCCCTTGGACCTTCAAATCAACGATGAAACACAGAAATTGCATCAATATTGAATACAAAAGGCAAAATGTCGACTTATTTATAAGAGGAGTAACTCTTCTAATAGTTCGTGCTTTGAGCCTTTCCTGGGACAGCTGTATTAGATTCCGATGCGCCATTGCAGGTCTACTGTATCCCTTGGACCTTCAAATCAACGATGAAACACAGAAATTTCATCGATATTGAATACAAAGCTAAATGTCGACTTATTTACAAGAGGAGTAACTCTTCTAATAGTTCGTGCTTTGAGCCTCTCCTGGGACAGCAGTATTAGATTCCGATGCACCATTGCAGGTTTACTGTATCCCTTGGACCTTCAAAACAACGATGAAACACAGAAATTGAATCTATATTGAATACAAAAGGCAAAATCTCGACTTATTTACAAGAGGAGTAACTCTTCTAATAGGTTGTGCTTTGAGCCTTCCCTGGGACAGCAGTATTACATTCCGATGCACCATTGCAGGTTTACTGTATCCCTTGGACCTTCAAATCAACGATGAAACACAGAAATCGCATCGATATTGAATACAAAAGGCAAAATGTCGACTTATTTATCAGAGGAGTAACTCTTCTAATAGTTCGTGCTTTGAGTCTTTCTGGGACAGCAATATTAGATTCCGATGCACCATTGCAGGTTTACTGTATCCCTTGGACCTTCAAATCAACGATGAAACACAGAAATTGCATCGATATTGAATCCAAAGTCAAAATGTCCCCTTGTTTACAGAGGAGTAGCCCATTCTAATAGTTCGTGCTTTTAGACGTTCCTCGGACAGCAGTATTAGATTCTGATGCACCATTGCAGGTTTACTGTATAACTTGGACCTTCAAATCAACGATGAAAGACAGAAATCGCATCGATATTGATTACAAAAGGTAAAATGTCGATTTATTTATAAGAGGAGTAACTCTTCTAATAGTTCGTGCTTTGAGCCTTTCTGGGACAGCAGTATTAGATTCCGATTCACCATTGCAGATTTACTGTATCCCTTGGACCTTCAAATCAACGATGAAACACAGAAATTGCATCGATATTGAATACAAAAGGCAAAATGTCAAACTATTTACAAGAGGCGTAACTCTTCTAATAGTTCGTGCTTTGAGCCTTTCCTGGGACAGCAGTATTAGATTCCGACGCACCATTGCAGGTTTGCTGTATCCCTTGGACCTTCAAATCAACGATGAAACACAGAAATTGCATCGATATTGAATACAAAAGGCAAAATGTCGACTTATTTATAAGAGGAGTAACTCTTCTTATAGTTCGTGCTTTGAGCCTTTCCTCGGAGAGCAGTATTAGATTTCGATGCACCATTGCAGGTTTACTGTATCCCTTGGACCTTCAAATCAACGATTAAACACAGAAATCGCATCGATATTGAATACAAAAGGCAAAATGTCGATTTATTTTTAAGAGGAGTAACTCTTCTAATAGTTCGTGCTTTGAGCCTTTCTGGGACAGCAGTATTAGATTCCGATGCACCATTGCAGGTTTACTGTATCCCTTGGACCTTCAAATCAACGATGAAACACAGAAATTGCATCGATATTGAAAAAAAATGTCAAAATGTCGCCTTGTTTACAGAGGAGTAGCTCTTCTAATAGTTCGTGCTTTTAGACGTTCCTAAGACAGCAGTATTAGATTCCGATGCACTGTTGCAGGTTTACTGTATAACTTGGACCTTCAAATCAACGATGAAACACAGAAATCGCATCGATATTGAATACAAAAGGCAAAATGTCGACTTATTTATAAGAGGAGTAACCCTTCTAATAGTTCGTGTTTTGAGCATTTCCTGGGACAGCAGTATTACCTTCCGATGCAACATTGCAAGTTTACTGTATCCCTTGGACCTTCAAATCAACGATGAAACACAGAAATTGCATCGATATTGAATACAAAAGGCAAAATGTCGACCTATTTACAAGAGGAGTAACTCTTCTAATAGTTCGTGCTTTGAGAGTTTCCTGGGACAGCAGTAATAGATTCCGATTCACCATTGCAGGTTTACTGTATCCCTTGGACTTTCAAATCAACGATGAAACACAGAAATAGCATCGATATTGAATACAAAAGGCAAAATGTCGACTTATTTATAAGAAGAGTAACTCTTCTAATAGTTCGTGCTTCGAGCCTTTACTGGGACAGCAGTATTAGATTCCGATCCACCATTGCAGGTTTACTGTATCCCTTGGACCTTCATATCAACGATGAAACACAGAAATTGCATCGATATTGAATACAAAAGGCAAAATGTCGACCTATTTACAAGAGGAGTAACTCTTCTAATAGTTCGTGCTTTGAGAGTTTCCTGGGACAGCAGTAATAGATTCCGATTCACCATTGCAGGTTTACTGTATCCCTTGGACTTTCAAATCAACGATGAAACACAGAAATTGCATCGATATTGAATACAAAAGGCAAAATGTCGACTTATTTATAAGAAGAGTAACTCTTCTAATAGTTCGTGCTTCGAGCCTTTACTGGGACAGCAGTATTAGATTCCGATGCACCATTGCAGGTTTACTGTATCCCTTGGACCTTCAAATCAACGATGAAACACAGAAATTGCATCGATATTGAATACAAAAAGCAAAATGTCGACTTATTTACAAGAGGAGTAACTCTTCTAACTGTTCGTGCTTTGAGCCATTCCTGGGTCAGCAGTATTAGATTCCGATGCACCAAATCAGGTTTACTGTATCCCTTGGTCCTTCAAATCAACGATGAAACACAGAAATTGCATCGATATTGAATACAAAAGTCAAAATGTCGACTTATTTACAAGAGGAGTAACTCTTCTAATAGTTCGTGCTTTGAGCCTTTCCTAGGACAGCAGTATTAGGTTCCGATGCACCATTGCAGGTTTACTGTATCCCTTGGACCTTCAAATCAACGATGAAACACAGAAATTGCATCAATATTGAATACAAAAGGCAAAATGTCGACTTATTTATAAGAGGAGTAACTCTTCTAATAGTTCGTGCTTTGAGCCTTTCCTGGGACAGCTGTATTAGATTCCGATGCGCCATTGCAGGTCTACTGTATCCCTTGGACCTTCAAATCAACGATGAAACACAGAAATTTCATCGATATTGAATACAAAGCTAAATGTCGACTTATTTACAAGAGGAGTAACTCTTCTAATAGTTCGTGCTTTGAGCCTCTCCTGGGACAGCAGTATTAGATTCCGATGCACCATTGCAGGTTTACTGTATCCCTTGGACCTTCAAAACAACGATGAAACACAGAAATTGAATCTATATTGAATACAAAAGGCAAAATCTCGACTTATTTACAAGAGGAGTAACTCTTCTAATAGGTTGTGCTTTGAGCCTTCCCTGGGACAGCAGTATTACATTCCGATGCACCATTGCAGGTTTACTGTATCCCTTGGACCTTCAAATCAACGATGAAACACAGAAATCGCATCGATATTGAATACAAAAGGCAAAATGTCGACTTATTTATCAGAGGAGTAACTCTTCTAATAGTTCGTGCTTTGAGTCTTTCTGGGACAGCAATATTAGATTCCGATGCACCATTGCAGGTTTACTGTATCCCTTGGACCTTCAAATCAACGATGAAACACAGAAATTGCATCGATATTGAATCCAAAGTCAAAATGTCCCCTTGTTTACAGAGGAGTAGCCCATTCTAATAGTTCGTGCTTTTAGACGTTCCTCGGACAGCAGTATTAGATTCTGATGCACCATTGCAGGTTTACTGTATAACTTGGACCTTCAAATCAACGATGAAAGACAGAAATCGCATCGATATTGATTACAAAAGGTAAAATGTCGATTTATTTATAAGAGGAGTAACTCTTCTAATAGTTCGTGCTTTGAGCCTTTCTGGGACAGCAGTATTAGATTCCGATTCACCATTGCAGATTTACTGTATCCCTTGGACCTTCAAATCAACGATGAAACACAGAAATTGCATCGATATTGAATACAAAAGGCAAAATGTCAAACTATTTACAAGAGGCGTAACTCTTCTAATAGTTCGTGCTTTGAGCCTTTCCTGGGACAGCAGTATTAGATTCCGACGCACCATTGCAGGTTTGCTGTATCCCTTGGACCTTCAAATCAACGATGAAACACAGAAATTGCATCGATATTGAATACAAAAGGCAAAATGTCGACTTATTTATAAGAGGAGTAACTCTTCTTATAGTTCGTGCTTTGAGCCTTTCCTCGGAGAGCAGTATTAGATTTCGATGCACCATTGCAGGTTTACTGTATCCCTTGGACCTTCAAATCAACGATTAAACACAGAAATCGCATCGATATTGAATACAAAAGGCAAAATGTCGATTTATTTTTAAGAGGAGTAACTCTTCTAATAGTTCGTGCTTTGAGCCTTTCTGGGACAGCAGTATTAGATTCCGATGCACCATTGCAGGTTTACTGTATCCCTTGGACCTTCAAATCAACGATGAAACACAGAAATTGCATCGATATTGAAAAAAAATGTCAAAATGTCGCCTTGTTTACAGAGGAGTAGCTCTTCTAATAGTTCGTGCTTTTAGACGTTCCTAAGACAGCAGTATTAGATTCCGATGCACTGTTGCAGGTTTACTGTATAACTTGGACCTTCAAATCAACGATGAAACACAGAAATCGCATCGATATTGAATACAAAAGGCAAAATGTCGACTTATTTATAAGAGGAGTAACCCTTCTAATAGTTCGTGTTTTGAGCATTTCCTGGGACAGCAGTATTACCTTCCGATGCAACATTGCAAGTTTACTGTATCCCTTGGACCTTCAAATCAACGATGAAACACAGAAATTGCATCGATATTGAATACAAAAGGCAAAATGTCGACCTATTTACAAGAGGAGTAACTCTTCTAATAGTTCGTGCTTTGAGAGTTTCCTGGGACAGCAGTAATAGATTCCGATTCACCATTGCAGGTTTACTGTATCCCTTGGACTTTCAAATCAACGATGAAACACAGAAATAGCATCGATATTGAATACAAAAGGCAAAATGTCGACTTATTTATAAGAAGAGTAACTCTTCTAATAGTTCGTGCTTCGAGCCTTTACTGGGACAGCAGTATTAGATTCCGATCCACCATTGCAGGTTTACTGTATCCCTTGGACCTTCATATCAACGATGAAACACAGAAATTGCATCGATATTGAATACAAAAAGGAAAATGTCGACTTATTTACAAGAGGAGTAACTCTTCTAACAGTTCGTGCTTTGAGCCATTCCTGGGTCAGCAGTATTAGATTCCGATGCACCACTGCAGGTTTACTGTATCCCTTGGTCCTTCAAATCAACGATGAAACACAGAAATTGCATCGATATTGAATACAAAAGTCAAAATGTCGACTTATTTACAAGAGGAGTAACTCTTCTAATAGTTCGTGCTTTGAGCCTTTCCTAGGACAGCAGTATTAGGTTCCGATGCACCATTGCAGGTTTACTGTATCCCCTGGACCTTCAAATCAACGATGAAACACAGAAATTGCATCAATATTGAATACAAAAGGCAAAATGTTGACTTATTTATAAGAGGAGTAACTCTTCTAATAGTTCGTGCTTTGAGGCTTTCCTGGGACAGCTGTATTAGATTCCGATGCACCATTGCAGGTCTACTGTATCCCTTGGACCTTCAAATCAACGATGAAACACAGAAATTTCATCGATATTGAATACAAAGCTAAATGTCGACTTATTTACAAGAGGAGTAACTCTTCTAATAGTTCGTGCTTTGAGCCTCTCCTGGGACAGCAGTATTAGATTCCGATGCACCATTGCAGGTTTACTGTATCCCTTGGACCTTCAAAACAACGATGAAACACAGAAATTGCATCTATATTGAATACAAAAGGCAAAATCTCGACTTATTTACAAGAGGAGTAACTCTTCTAATAGGTTGTGCTTTGAGCCTTCCCTGGGACAGCAGTATTACATTCCGATGCACCATTGCAGGTTTACTGTATCCCTTGAACCTTCAAATCAACGATGAAACACAGAAATTGCATCGATATTGAGTACAAAATGCAAAATGTCGACTTATTTACAAGAGGAATAACTCATTTAATAGTTCGTGCTTTGAGCCTTTCCTGGGACAGCAGTATTAGATTCCGATGCACCATTGCATGTTTACTGTATCCCTTCGACCTTCAAATCAACGATGAAACACAGAAATTGCATCGACATTGAATACAAAAGGCAAAATGTCGACTTATTTATAAGAGGAGTAACTCTGCTAATAGTTCGTGCCTTAAGCCTTTCCTGGGACAGCAGTATTAGATTCCGATGCACCATTGCAGGTTTACTGTATCCCTTGGACCTTCAAATCAACGATGAAACACAGACATTATATCGATATAGAATACAGAATGCAAAATGTCGACTTTATTACAAGAGGAGTAACTCTTCTAGTAGTTCGTGCTTTGAGCCTTTCCTGGGACAGCAGTATTAGATTCCGATGCACCATTGCAGGTTTACTGTATCGCTTTGACCTTCAAATCAACGATTAAACACAGAAATTGCATCGATATTGAATACAAAAGGCAAAATGTCGACTTTAATTATAAGAGGTGTAACTCTCCTAATAGTAGGTGCTTTGAGCCATTCCTGGGACAGCAGTATTAGATTCCGATGCACCATTGCAGGTTTACTGTATCCCTTGGACCTTCAAATCAACGATGAAACACAGAAATTGCATCGATATTGAATACAAAATGAAAAATGTCGACCTATTTACAGGAGGAGTAACTCTTCTAATAGTTCGTGCTTTGAGCCTTTCCTGGGACAGCAGAATTAGATTCCGATGCACCATTGCAGATTTACTGTATCCCTTGGACCTTCAAATCAACGATGAAACACAGAAACTGCATCGATATTGAATACAAAAGGCAAAATGTCAACCTATTTACAAGAGGCGTAACTCTTCTAATAGTTCGTGCTTTGAGCCTTTCCTGGGACAGCAGTATTAGATTCCGACGCACCATTGCAGGTTTGCTGTATCCCTTGGACCTTCAAATCAACGATGAAACACAGAAATTGCATCGATATTGAATACAAAAGGCAAAATATCGACTTATTTATAAGAGGAGTAACTCTTCTTATAGTTCGTGCTTTGAGCCTTTCCTGGGAGAGCAGTATTAGATTCCGATGCACCATTGCAGGTTTACTGTATCCCTTGGACCTTCAAATCAACGATTAAACACAGAAATCGCATCGATATTGAATACAAAAGGCAAAATGTCGATTTATTTTTAAGAGGAGTAACTCTTCTAATAGTTCGTGCTTTGAGCCTTTCTGGGACAGCAGTATTAGATTCCGAAGCACCATTGCAGGTTTACTGTATCCCTTGGACCTTCAAATCAATGATGAAACACAGAAATTGCATCGATATTGAAAAAAAATGTCAAAATGTCGCCTTGTTTACAGAGGAGTAGCTCTTCTAATAGTTCGTGCTTTTAGACGTTCCTAAGACAGCAGTATTAGATTCCGATGCACTGTTGCAGGTTTACTGTATAACTTGGACCTTCAAATCAACGATGCAACACAGATATCGCATCGATATTGAATACAAAAGGCAAAATGTCGACTTATTTATAAGAGGAGTAACCCTTCTAATAGTTCGTGTTTTGAGCATTTCCTGGGACAGCAGTATTACCTTCCGACTCACCATTGCAAGTTTACTGTATCCCTTGGACTTTCAAATCAACGATGAAACACAGAAATTGCATCGATATTGAATACAAAAGGCAAAATGTCGACTTATTTACAAGAGGAGTAACTCTTCTAATAGTTCGTGCTTTGAGCCTTTCCTGGGACAGCAGTATTAGCTTCCGATGCAACATTGCAAGTTTACTGTATCCCTTGGACCTTCAAATCAACGACGAAACACAGAAATTGCATCGATATTGAATACAAAATGTAAAATGTCGACCTATTTACAAGAGGAGTAACTCTTCTAATAGTTCGTGCTTTGAGAGTTTCCTGGGACAGCAGTAATAGATTCCGATTCACCATTGCAGGTTTACTGTATCCCTTGGACTTTCAAATGAACGATGAAACACAGAAATTGCATCGATATTGAATACAAAAGACAAAATGTCGACTTATTTATAAGAAGAGTAACTCTTCTAATAGTTCGTGCTTCGAGCCTTTACTGGGACAGCAATATTAGATTCCGATGCACCATTGCAGGTTTACTGTATCCCTTGGACCTTCAAATCAACGATGAAACACAGAAATTGCATCGATATTGAATACAAAAGGCAAAATGTCGACTTATTTACAAGAGGAGTAACTCTTCTAACAGTTCGTGCTTTGAGCCATTCCTGGGTCAGCAGTATTAGATTCCGATGCACCATTGCAGGTTTACTGTATCCCTTGGTCCTTCAAATCAACGATGAAACACAGAAATTGCATCAATATTGAATACAAAAGGCAAAATGTCGACTTATTTATAAGAGGAGTAACTCTTCTAATAGTTCGTGCTTTGAGCCTTTCCTGGGACAGCAGTATTAGATTCCGATGCACCATTGCAGGTCTACTGTATCCCTTGGACCTTCAAATCAACGATGAAACACAGAAATTTCATCGATATTGAATACAAAGCTAAATGTCGACTTATTTACAAGAGGAGTAACTCTTCTAATAGTTCGTGCTTTGAGCCTCTCCTGGGACAGCAGTATTAGATTCCGATGCACCATTGCAGGTTTACTGTATCCCTTGGACCTTCAAAACAACGATGAAACACAGAAATTGCATCTATATTGATTATACAAAAGGCAAAATCTCGACTTATTTACAAGTGGAGTAACTCTTCTAATAGGTTGTGCTTTGAGCCTTCCCTGGGACAGCAGTATTACATTCCGATGCACCATTGCAGGTTTACTGTATCCCTTGAACCTTCAAATCAACGATGAAACACAGAAATTGCATCGATATTGAATACAAAAGGCAAAATGTCGACTTTAATTATAAGAGGTGTAACTCTCCTAATAGTAGGTGCTTTGAGCCATTCCTGGGACAGCAGTATTAGATTCCGATGCACCATTGCAGGTTTACTGTATCCCTTGGACCTTCAAATCAACGATGAAACACAGAAATTTCATCGATATTGAATACAAAATGAAAAATGTCGACCTATTTACAGGAGGAGTAACTCTTCTAATAGTTCGTGCTTTGAGCCTTTCCTGGGACAGCAGAATTAGATTCCGATGCACCATTGCAGATTTACTGTATCCCTTGGACCTTCAAATCAACGATGAAACACAGAAATTGCATCGATATTGAATACAAAAGGCAAAATGTCAACCTATTTACAAGAGGCGTAACTCTTCTAATAGTTCGTGCTTTGAGCCTTTCCTGGGACAGCAGTATTAGATTCCGACGCACCATTGCAGGTTTGCTGTATCCCTTGGACCTTCAAATCAACGATGAAACACAGAAATTGCATCGATATTGAATACAAAAGGCAAAATATCGACTTATTTATAAGAGGAGTAACTCTTCTTATAGTTCGTGCTTTGAGCCTTTCCTGGGAGAGCAGTATTAGATTCCGATGCACCATTGCAGGTTTACTGTATCCCTTGGACCTTCAAATCAACGATTAAACACAGAAATCGCATCGATATTGAATACAAAAGGCAAAATGTCGATTTATTTTTAAGAGGAGTAACTCTTCTAATAGTTCGTGCTTTGAGCCTTTCTGGGACAGCAGTATTAGATTCCGAAGCACCATTGCAGGTTTACTGTATCCCTTGGACCTTCAAATCAATGATGAAACACAGAAATTGCATCGATATTGAAAAAAAATGTCAAAATGTCGCCTTGTTTACAGAGGAGTAGCTCTTCTAATAGTTCGTGCTTTTAGACGTTCCTAAGACAGCAGTATTAGATTCCGATGCACTGTTGCAGGTTTACTGTATAACTTGGACCTTCAAATCAACGATGAAACACAGAAATCGCATCGATATTGAATACAAAAGGCAAAATGTCGACTTATTTATAAGAGGAGTAACCCTTCTAATAGTTCGTGTTTTGAGCATTTCCTGGGACAGCAGTATTACCTTCCGACTCACCATTGCAAGTTTACTGTATCCCTTGGACTTTCAAATCAACGATGAAACACAGAAATTGCATCGATATTGAATACAAAAGGCAAAATGTCGACTTATTTACAAGAGGAGTAACTCTTCTAATAGTTCGTGCTTTGAGCCTTTCCTGGGACAGCAGTATTAGCTTCCGATGCAACATTGCAAGTTTACTGTATCCCTTGGACCTTCAAATCAACGACGAAACACAGAAATTGCATCGATATTGAATACAAAATGTAAAATGTCGACCTATTTACAAGAGGAGTAACTCTTCTAATAGTTCGTGCTTTGAGAGTTTCCTGGGACAGCAGTAATAGATTCCGATTCACCATTGCAGGTTTACTGTATCCCTTGGACTTACAAATGAACGATGAAACACAGAAATTGCATCGATATTGAATACAAAAGACAAAATGTCGACTTATTTATAAGAAGAGTAACTCTTCTAATAGTTCGTGCTTCGAGCCTTTACTGGGACAGCAATATTAGATTCCGATGCACCATTGCAGGTTTACTGTATCCCTTGGACCTTCAAATCAACGATGAAACACAGAAATTGCATCAATATTGAATACAAAAGGCAAAATGTCGACTTATTTATAAGAGGAGTAACTCTTCTAATAGTTCGTGCTTTGAGCCTTTCCTGGGACAGCAGTATTAGATTCCGATGCACCATTCCAGGTCTACTGTATCCCTTGGACCTTCAAATCAACGATGAAACACAGAAATTTCATCGATATTGAATACAAAGCTAAATGTCGACTTATTTACAAGAGGAGTAACTCTTCTAATAGTTCGTGCTTTGAGCCTCTCCTGGGACAGCAGTATTAGATTCCGATGCACCATTGCAGGTTTACTGTATCCCTTGGACCTTCAAAACAACGATGAAACACAGAAATTGCATCTATATTGATTATACAAAAGGCAAAATCTCGACTTATTTACAAGTGGAGTAACTCTTCTAATAGGTTGTGCTTTGAGCCTTCCCTGGGACAGCAGTATTACATTCCGATGCACCATTGCAGGTTTACTGTATCCCTTGAACCTTCAAATCAACGATGAAACACAGAAATTGCATCGATATAGAATACAAAATGCAAAATGTCGACTTATTTACAAGAGGAATAACTCATCTAATAGTTCGTGCTTTGAGCCTTTCCTGGGACAGCAGTATTAGATTCCGATGCACCATTGCAGGTTTACTGTATCCCTTGGACCTTCAAATCAACGATGAAACACAGAAATTGCATCGACATTGAATACAAAAGGCAAAATATCGACTTATTTATAAGAGGAGTAACTCTGCTAATAGTTCGTGCCTTAAGCCTTTCCTGGGACAGCAGTATTAGATTCCGATGCACCATTGCAGGTTTACTGTATCCCTTGGACCTTCAAATCAACGATGAAACACAGACATTACATCGATATAGAATACAGAATGCAAAATGTCGACTTATTTACAAGAGGAGTAACTCTTCTAATAGTTCGTGCTTTGAGCCTTTCCTGGGACAGCAGAATTAGATTCCGATGCACCATTGCAGGTTTACTGTATCCCTTGGACCTTCAAATCAACGATGGAACGCAGAAATTGCATCGATATTGAATACAAAAGGCAAAATGTCGTCTTATTTATAAGTGGAGTAACTCTTCTAATAGTCTTGCTTTGAGCCTTTCCTGGGACAGCAGTTTGGATTCCGATGCACCATTGCAGGTTTACTGTATCCCTTGGATCTTCAAATCAACAATGAAACACAGAAATTGCATCGATATGGAATACAAAAGGCAGAATGTCGAGTTATATACTAGAGTAGTAACTCTTCTAATAGTCGTGCTTTGAGCCTTTCCTGGGACAGCAGTATTAGATTCCGATGCACCATTGCAGGTTTACTGTATCCCTTGAACCTTCAAATCAACGATGAAACACAGAAATCGCATCGATATTGAATACAAAAGGCCAAATGTCGACTTATTTATAAGAGGAGTAACTCTTCTAATAGTTCGTGCTTTCAGCCTTTCCTGGGACAGCACTATCAGATTCCGATGCACTATTGCAGGTTTACTGTATCCCTTGAACCTTCAAATCAACGATGAAACACAGAAATTGCATCGATATTGAATACAAAAGGCAAAATGTCGACTTTAATTATAAGAGGTGTAACTCTCCTAATAGTAGGTGCTTTGAGCCATTCCTGGGACAGCAGTATTAGATTCCGATGCACCATTGCAGGTTTACTGTATCCCTTGGACCTTCAAATCAACGATGAAACACAGAAATTTCATCGATATTGAATAAAAAATGAAAAATGTCGACCTATTTACAGGAGGAGTAACTCTTCTAATAGATCGTGCTTTGAGCCATTACTGGGACAGCAGAATTAGATTCCGATGCACCATTGCAGATTTACTGTATCCCTTGGACCTTCAAATCAACGATGAAACACAGAAATTACATCGATATTGAATACAAAAGGCAAAATGTCAACCTATTTACAAGAGGCGTAACTCTTCTAATAGTTCGTGCTTTGAGCCTTTCCTGGGACAGCAGTATTAGATTCCGACGCACCATTGCAGGTTTGCTGTATCCCTTGGACCTTCAAATCAACGATGAAACACAGAAATTGCATCGATATTGAATACAAAAGGCAAAATATCGACTTATTTATAAGAGGAGTAACTCTTCTTATAGTTCGTGCTTTGAGCCTTTCCTGGGAGAGCAGTATTAGATTCCGATGCACCATTGCAGGTTTACTGTATCCCTTGGACCTTCAAATCAACGATTAAACACAGAAATCGCATCGATATTGAATACAAAAGGCAAAATGTCGATTTATTTTTAAGAGGAGTAACTCTTCTAATAGTTCGTGCTTTGAGCCTTTCTGGGACAGCAGTATTAGATTCCGAAGCACCATTGCAGGTTTACTGTATCCCTTGGACCTTCAAATCAATGATGAAACACAGAAATTGCATCGATATTGAAAAAAAATGTCAAAATGTCGCCTTGTTTACAGAGGAGTAGCTCTTCTAATAGTTCGTGCTTTTAGACGTTCCTAAGACAGCAGTATTAGATTCCGATGCACTGTTGCAGGTTTACTGTATAACTTGGACCTTCAAATCAACGATGAAACACAGAAATCGCATCGATATTGAATACAAAAGGCAAAATGTCGACTTATTTATAAGAGGAGTAACCCTTCTAATAGTTCGTGTTTTGAGCATTTCCTGGGACAGCAGTATTACCTTCCGACTCACCATTGCAAGTTTACTGTATCCCTTGGACTTTCAAATCAACGATGAAACACAGAAATTGCATCGATATTGAATACAAAAGGCAAAATGTCGACTTATTTACAAGAGGAGTAACTCTTCTAATAGTTCGTGCTTTGAGCCTTTCCTGGGACAGCAGTATTAGCTTCCGATGCAACATTGCAAGTTTACTGTATCCCTTGGACCTTCAAATCAACGACGAAACACAGAAATTGCATCGATATTGAATACAAAATGTAAAATGTCGACCTATTTACAAGAGGAGTAACTCTTCTAATAGTTCGTGCTTTGAGAGTTTCCTGGGACAGCAGTAATAGATTCCGATTCACCATTGCAGGTTTACTGTATCCCTTGGACTTTCAAATGAACGATGAAACACAGAAATTGCATCGATATTGAATACAAAAGACAAAATGTCGACTTATTTATAAGAAGAGTAACTCTTCTAATAGTTCGTGCTTCGAGCCTTTACTGGGACAGCAATATTAGATTCCGATGCACCATTGCAGGTTTACTGTATCCCTTGGACCTTCAAATCAACGATGAAACACAGAAATTGCATCGATATTGAATACAAAAGGCAAAATGTCGACTTATTTACAAGAGGAGTAACTCTTCTAACAGTTCGTGCTTTGAGCCATTCCTGGGTCAGCAGTATTAGATTCCGATGCACCATTGCAGGTTTACTGTATCCCTTGGTCCTTCAAATCAACGATGAAACACAGAAATTGCATCAATATTGAATACAAAAGGCAAAATGTCGACTTATTTATAAGAGGAGTAACTCTTCTAATAGTTCGTGCTTTGAGCCTTTCCTGGGACAGCAGTATTAGATTCCGATGCACCATTCCAGGTCTACTGTATCCCTTGGACCTTCAAATCAACGATGAAACACAGAAATTTCATCGATATTGAATACAAAGCTAAATGTCGACTTATTTACAAGAGGAGTAACTCTTCTAATAGTTCGTGCTTTGAGCCTCTCCTGGGACAGCAGTATTAGATTCCGATGCACCATTGCAGGTTTACTGTATCCCTTGGACCTTCAAAACAACGATGAAACACAGAAATTGCATCTATATTGATTATACAAAAGGCAAAATCTCGACTTATTTACAAGTGGAGTAACTCTTCTAATAGGTTGTGCTTTGAGCCTTCCCTGGGACAGCAGTATTACATTCCGATGCACCATTGCAGGTTTACTGTATCCCTTGAACCTTCAAATCAACGATGAAACACAGAAATTGCATCGATATAGAATACAAAATGCAAAATGTCGACTTATTTACAAGAGGAATAACTCATCTAATAGTTCGTGCTTTGAGCCTTTCCAGGGACAGCAGTATTAGATTCCGATGCACCATTGCAGGTTTACTGTATCCCTTGGACCTTCAAATCAACGATGAAACACAGAAATTGCATCGACATTGAATACAAAAGGCAAAATATCGACTTATTTATAAGAGGAGTAACTCTGCTAATAGTTCGTGCCTTAAGCCTTTCCTGGGACAGCAGTATTAGATTCCGATGCACCATTGCAGGTTTACTGTATCCCTTGGACCTTCAAATCAACGATGAAACACAGACATTACATCGATATAGAATACAGAATGCAAAATGTCGACTTATTTACAAGAGGAGTAACTCTTCTAATAGTTCGTGCTTTGAGCCTTTCCTGGGACAGCAGAATTAGATTCCGATGCACCATTGCAGGTTTACTGTATCCCTTGGTCCTTCAAATCAACGATGGAACGCAGAAATTGCATCGATATTGAATACAAAAGGCAAAATGTCGTCTTATTTATAAGTGGAGTAACTCTTCTAATAGTCTTGCTTTGAGCCTTTCCTGGGACAGCAGTTTAGATTCCGATGCACCATTGCAGGTTTACTGTATCCCTTGGATCTTCAAATCAACAATGAAACACAGAAATTGCATCGATATGGAATACAAAAGGCAGAATGTCGAGTTATATACTAGAGTAGTAACTCTTCTAATAGTCGTGCTTTGAGCCTTTCCTGGGACAGCAGTATTAGATTCCGATGCACCATTGCAGGTTTACTGTATCCCTTGAACCTTCAAATCAACGATGAAACACAGAAATCGCATCGATATTGAATACAAAAGGCCAAATGTCGACTTATTTATAAGAGGAGTAACTCTTCTAATAGTTCGTGCTTTCAGCCTTTCCTGGGACAGCAGTATCAGATTCCGATGCACTATTGCAGGTTTACTGTATTCCTTGGACCTTCAAATCAACGATGAAACACAGAAATTGCATCGATATTGAATACAAAAGGCAAAATGTCGTCTTATTTATAAGAGGAGTAACACTTCTAACAGTTCTTGCTTTGAGCCTTTCCTGGGACAGCAGTATTAGATTCCGATGCACCATTGCAGGTTTACTGTATCCCTTGGATCTTCAAATCAACGATGAAACACAGAAATTGCATCGATATTGAATACAAAATGCAAAATGTCGACCTATTTACAAGAGGAGTAACTCTTCTAATAGTTCGTGCTTTGAGCCTTTCCTGCGACAGCAGAATTAGATTCCGATGCACCATTGGAGGTTTACTGTATCCCTTGGACCTTCAAATCAACGTTGAAACACAGAAATTGCATCGATATTGAATACAAAAGGCAGAATGTCGACTTAATTATAAGAGGAGTAACTCTTCTAATAGTTCGTGCTTCGAGCCTTTCCTGGGAGAGCAGTATTAGATTTCGTTGCACCATTGCAGGTTTACTGTATCCCTTGGACCTTCAAATCAACGATGAAACACAGAAATCGCATCGATATTGAATACAAAAGCAAAATGTCGACTTATTTATAAGAGATGTAACTCTTCTAATAGTTCGTGCTTTGAGCCTTTCTGGGACAGCAGTATTAGATTCCGATGCACCATTACAGGTTTACTGTATCCCTTGGACCTTCAAATCAACGATGAAACACTGAAATTGCATCGATATTGAAAAAAAAATGTCAAAATGTCGCCTTTTTTGTAGAAGGGTAGCTCCTCTAATAGTTCGTGCTTTTAGACGTTCCTGGGACAGCAGTATTAGATTCCGATGCACCATTGCAGGTTTACTGTATAACTTGGACCTTCAAATCAACGATGAAACATAGAAATCGCATCGATATTGAATACAAAAGGCCAAATGTCGACTTATTTATAACAGGAGTAACCCTTCTAATAGTTCGTGTTTTGAGCATTTCCTGGGACAGCAGTATTACATTCCGATGCACCATTGCAGGTTTACTGTATCCCTTGGACCTTCAAATCAACGATGAAACACAGAAATTGCATCGATACTGAATACAAAAGGCAAAATGTCGACTTATTTACAAGAGGAGTAACTCTTCTAATAGGTAGTGCTTTGAGCCTTTCCTGGGACAGCAGCATTAGCTTCCGATGCAACATTGCAAGTTTACTGCATCCCTTGGACCTTCAAATCAACGATGAAACACAGAAATTGCATCGATATTGAATACAAAAGGCAAAATGTCGACCTATTTACAAGAGGAGTAACTCTTCTAATAGTTCGTGCTTTGAGAGTTTCCTGGGACAGCAGTAATAGATTCCGATTCACCATTGCAGGTTTACTGTATCCCTTGGACCTTCAAATCAACGATGAAACACAGAAATTGCATCGATATTGAATACAAAAGGCAAAATGTCGACTTATTTATAAGAGGAGTAACTCTTCTAATAGTTCGTGCTTCGAGCCTTTACTGGGACAGCAGTATTAGATTCCGATGCACCATTGCAGGTTTACTGTATCCCTTGGACCTTCAAATCAACGATGAAACACAGAAATTGCATCGATATTAAATACAAAAGGCAAAATGTCGACTTATTTATAAGGGGAGTAACTCTTCTAATAGTTCGTGCTTTGAGCCTTTCCTGGGACAGCAGTATTAGATTCCGATGCACCATTGCAAGTTTACTGTATCCCTTGGACTTTCAAATCAACGATAAAACACAGAAATTGCATCGATATTGAATACAAAAGGCAAAATGTCGACTTATTTACAAGAGGAGTTACTCTTCTAACAGGTCGTGCTTTGAGCCATTCCTGGGACAGCAGTATTAGATTCCGATGCACCATTGCAGGTTTACTGTATCCCTTGGTCCTTCAAATCAACGATGAAACACAGAAATTGCATCGATATAGAATACAAAATGCAAAATGTCGACTTATTTACAAGAGGAATAACTCCTCTAATAGTTCGTGCTTTGAGCGTTTCCTGGGACAGCAGTATTAGATTCCGATGCACCATTGCAGGTTTACTGTATCCCTTGGACCTTCAAATCAACGATGAAACAAAGAAATTGCATCGACATTGAATACAAAAGGCAAAATATCGACTTATTTATAAGAGGAGTAACTCTCCTAATAGTTCGTGCCTTAAGCCTTTCCTGGGACAGCAGTATTAGATTGCTATACACCATTGCAGGTTTACTGTATCCCTTGAACCTTCAAATCAACGATGAAACACAGACATTACATCGATATAGAATACAGAATGCAAAATGACGACTTACTTACAAGAGGAGTAACTCTTCTAATAGTTCGTGCTTTGAGCCTTTCCTGGGACAGCAGTATTAGATTCCAATGCACCATTGCAGGTTTACTGTATCCCTTCAAATCAACGATGAAACACAGATATAGCATCGATATTGAATACAAAAGGCAAAATGTCGCCTTATTTACAAGAGGAGTAACTCTTCTCATAGTTCGTGCTTTGAGCATTTCCTGGGACAGCAGTATTAGATTCCGATGCACCATTGCAGGTTTACTGTATCGCTTTGACCTTCAAATCATCGATTAAACACAGAAATTGCATCGATATTGAATACAAAAGGCAAAATGTCGACTTATTTTTAAGAGGAGTAACTCTTCTAATAGTTCGTGCTTTGAGCCTTTCTGGGATAGCAGCATTAGATTCCGATGCACCATTGCAGGTTTACTGTATCCCTTGGACCTTCAAATCAACGATGAAACACAGAAATTGCATCGATATTGAAAAAAAATGTCAAAATGTCGCCTTGTTTACAGAGGAGTAGCTCTTCTAATAGTTGGTGCTTTTAGACGTTCCTGGGACAGCAGTATTTGATTCCGAAGCACCATTGCAGGTTTACTGTATAACTTGGTCCTTCAAATCAACGATGAAACACAGAAATCGCATCGATATTGAATACAAAAGGCAAAATGTCGACTTATTTATAAGAGGAGTAACCCTTCTAATAGTTCGTGTTTTGAGCATTTCCTGGGACAGCAGTATTACATTCCGATGCACCATTGCAGGTTTACTGTATCCCTTGGACTTTCAAATCAACGATGAAACACAGAAATTGCATCGATATTGAATATAAAAGGCAAAATGTCGACTTATTTACAAGATGAGTAACTCTTCTAATAGTTCGTGCTTTGAGCCTTTCCTGGGACAGCAGTATTAGCTTCCGATGCAACATTGCAAGTTTACTGTATCCCTTGGACCTTCAAATCAACGACGAAACACAGAAATTGCATCGATATTGAATACAAAAGGCAAAATGTTAACCTATTTACAAGAGGAGTAACTCTTCTAATAGTTCGTGCTTTGAGCATTTCCTGGGACAGCAGTATTAGATTCCGATGCGCCATTGCAGGTTTACTGTATCCCTTGGATCTTCAAATCAACGATGAAACACAGAAATTGCATCGATATGGAATACAAAAGGCAGAATGTCGAGTTATATACTACAGGAGTAACTCTTCTAATAGTCGTGCTTTGAGCCTTTCCTGGGACAGCAGTATTAGATTCCGATGCACCTTTGCAGGTTTACTGTATCCCTTGGACTTTCAAATCAACGATGAAACACAGAAATTGCATCGATATTGAATACAAAAGGCAAATTGTCGACTTATTTATAAGAGGAGTAACTCTTCTAATAGTTCGTGCTTTCAGCCTTTCCTGGGACAGCAGTATTAGATTCCGATGCACCATTGCAGGTTTACTGTATTCCTTGGACCTTCAAATCAACGATGAAACACAGAAATTGCATCGATACTGAATACAAAGGGCAAAATGTCGTCTTATTTATAAGAGGAGTAACTCTTCTAACAGTTCTTGCTTTGAGCCTTTCCTGGGACAGCAGTATTAGATTCCGATGCACCATTGCAGGTTTACTGTATCCCTTGGACCTTCAAATCAACGATGAAACACAGAAATTGCATCGATATTGAATACAAAATGCAAAATGTCGACCTATTTACAAGAGGAGTAACTCTTCTAATAGTTCGTGCTTTGAGCCTTTCCTGGGACAGCAGTATTAGATTCCGATGCACCATTGCAGGTTTACTGTATCCCTTGGAACTTCAAATCAACGATGAAACACAGAAATTGCATCGATATTAAATACAAAAGGCAGAATGTCGACTTAATTATAAGAGGAGTAACTCTTCTAATAGTTCGTGCTTTGAGCCTTTCCTGGGAGAGCAGTATTAGATTTCTTGCACCATTGCAGGTGTACTGTATCCCTTGGACCTTCAAATCAACGATGAAACACAGAAATCGCATCGATATTGAATACAAAAGGCAAAATGTCGACTTATTTATAAGAGGAGTAACTCTTCTAATAGTTCGTGCTTTGAGCCTTTCTGGGACAGCAGTATTAGATTGCGATGCACCATTACAGGTTTACTGTATCCCTTGGACCTTCAAATCAACGATGAAACACAGAAATTGCATCGATATTGAAAAAAAATGTCAAAATGTCGCCTTGTTTACAGTGGGGTAGCTCTTCTAATAGTTCGTGCTTTTAGACGTTCCTGGGACAGCAGTATTAGATTCCGATGCACCATTGCAGGTTTACTGTATAACTTGGACCTTCAAATCAACGATGAAACACAGAAATCGCATCGATATTGAATACAAAAGGCAAAATGTCGACTTATTTATAAGAGGAGTAACCCTTCTAATAGTTCGTGTTCTGAGCATTTCCTGGGACAGCAGTATTACATTCCGATGCACCATTGCAGGTTTACTGTATCCCTTGGACCTTCAAATCAACGATGAAACACAGAAATTGCATCGATAATGAATACAAAAGGCAAAATGTCGACTTATTTACAAGAGGAGTAACTCTTCCAACAGATCGTGCTTTGAGCCATTACTGGGACAGCAGTATTAGATTCCGATGCACCATTGCAGGTTTACTGTATCCCTTGGACCTTCAAATCAACGATGAAACACAGAAATTGCATCGATATTGAATACAAAATGCAAAATGTCGACCTATTTACAAGAGGAGTAACTCTTCTAATAGTTCGTGCTTTGAGCCTTTCCTGGGACAGCAGAATTAGATTCCGATGCACCATTGCAGGTTTACTGTATCCCTTGGAACTTCAAATCAACGATGAAACACAGAAATTGCATCGATATTGAATACAAAAGGCCAAATGTCGACTTGTTTATAAGAGGAGAAACCCTTCTAATAGTAGGTGCTTTGAGCCATTCCTGGGACAGCAGTATTAGATTCCGATGCACCATTGCAGGTTTTCTGTATCCCTTGGACCTTCATATCAATGATGAAACACAGAAATTGCATCGATATTGAATACAAAAGGCAAAATGTCGACTTATTTACAAGAGGAGTAACTCTTCTAATAGTTCGTGCTTTGAGCCTTTCCTGGGACAGCAGTATTAGATTCCGATGCACCATTTCAGGTTTACTGTATCCCTTGGACCTTCAAATAAACGATGAAACACAGAAATTGCATTGATATTGAATACAAAAGGCAAAATGTCGGCTTATTTACAAGAGGAGTAACTCTTCTAATAGTTCGTGCTTTGAGCCTTTCCTGGGACAGCAGTATTAGATTCCGATGCACCATTGCAGGTATACTCCAACCCTTGGAGCTTCAAATCAACGATGATACACAGAAAGTGCATCGATATGGAATACAAAAGGCAGAATGTCGAGATATATACTAGAGGAGTAACTCTTCTAATAGTCGTGCTTTGAGCCTTTCCTGGGACAGCAGTATTAGATTCCGATGCACCATTGCAGGTTTACTCTATCCCTTGGACCTTAAAATCAACGATGAAACACAGAAATTGCATCGATATTGAATACAAAAGGCAAAATGTCGTCTTATTTATAAGAGGAGTAACTCTTGTAATAGATCGTTCTTTGAGCCTTTCCTGGGACAGCAGTATTAGATTCCGATGCACCATTGCAGGTATACTGTATCCCTTGGACCTTCAAATCAACGATGAAACACCGAAATTGCATCGACATTGAATACAAAATTCAAAATATCGACTTATATATAAAAGGAGTAACTCTTCAATTAGTTCGTGCTGTGCGCCTTTCATGGGACAGCAGTATTAGATTCCAATGCACCATTGCAGGTTTACTGTATCCCTTGGACCATCAAATCAACGATGAAACACAGAAATCGCATCGATATTTAATACAAAAGGCAAAATGTGGACTTATTTACAAGAGGAGTAACTCTTCTAATAGTCGTGCTTTGAGCATTTCCTGGGACAGCTGTATTAGATTCCGATACACCATTGCAGGTTTACTGTATCCCTTGGACCTTCAAATCAACGATGAAACACAGAAATTTCTTCGATATTGAATACATAGCTAAATGTCGACTTATTTACAAGAGGAGTAACTCTTCTAATAGTTCGTGCTTTGAGCCTTTCCTGGGACAGCAGTATTAGATTCCGATGCACCATTGCAGGTTTACTGTATCCCTTGGACCTTCAAATACACGATGAAACACAGACATTGCATCGACATAGAATACAGAATGCAAAATGACAACTTATTTACAAGAGGAGTAACTCTTCTAATAATTCGTGCTTTGAGCCTTTCCTGGGGCAGCAGTAATAGATTCCGATCACCATTGCAGGTTTACTGTATCCCTTGGACCTTCAAATCAACGATGAAACACAGAAATTGCATCGATATTGAATACAAAAGGCAAAATGTCGTCTTATTTATAAGAGGAGTAACTCTTCTAATAGTTCGTGCTTTGAGCCGTTCCTGGGATAGCAGTATTAGCTTCCGATGCAACACTGCAATTATACTGAATCCCTTGGACCTTCAAATCAACGATGAAAAATAGAAATTGCATCGATATTGAATACAAAAGGCAAAATGTCGACCTATTTACAAGAGGAGTAACTCTTCTAATAGTTCGTGCTTTGAGCCTTTCCTGGGACACCTGTATTAGATTCCGATGCACCATTGCAGGTTTACTGTATCCCTTGGACCTTCAAATCAACGATGAAACACAGAAATTGCATCGATATTGAACACAAAAGGCAAAATGTCGACTTATTTACAAGAGGAGTAACTCTTCTAATAGTCGTGCTTTGAGCCTTTCCTGGGACAGCAGTATTAGATTCCGATGCACCATTGCAGGTTTACTCTATCCCTTGGACCTTCAAATCAACGATGAAACACAGACATTGCATCGATATAGAATACAGAATGCAAAATGTCGACTTATTTACAAGAGGAGTAACTCTTCTAATAGTTCATGCTTTCAGCCTTTCCTGGGGCAGCAGTATTAGTTTCCGATGCACCATTGAATTTTTACTGTATCCCTTGGACCTTCAAATCAACGATGAAACACAGAAATTGCATCGATATTGAATACAAAAGGCAAAATGTCGTCTTATTTATAAGAGGAGTAACTCTTCTAATAGTTCGTGTTTTGAGCATTTCCTGGGACAGCAGTATTAGATTCCGATGCACTAGTGCAGGTTTACTGCATCCCTTGGAGCTTCAAATCAACGATGAAACACAGATATTGCATCGATATTGAATACAAAAGGCAGAATGTTGAGTTATTTACTAGAGGAGTAATTCTTCTAATAGTCGTGCTTTGAGCCTTTCCTGGGACAGCAGTATTAGATTCCGATGCACCATTGCAGGTTTACTGTATTCCTTGGACCTTCAAATCAACGATGAAACACAGAAATTGCATCGATATTGAATACAAAATGCAAAACGTCGACTTATTAACAAGAGGAGTAACTCTTCTAATAGGTTGTGCTTTGAGCCTTTCCTGGGACACCAGTATTAGATTCCGATGCACCATTGCAGGTTTACTGTATCCCTTGGACCTTCAAATCAACGATGATACACAGACATTGCATCGATATAGAATACAGAATGCAAAATGTCGACTTATTTACAAGAGGAGTAACTCTTCTAACAGTTCGTGCTTTGAGCCTTGACTGGGACAGCAGTATTAGATTCCGATGCACCATTGCAGGTTTACTGTATCCCTTGTACCTTCAAATCAACGATAAAACACAGAAATTGCATCGATATTGAATACAAAAGGACAAATGTCGACTTAATTATAAGAGGAGTAACTCTTCTAATAGTTCGTGCTTTCAGCCTTTCCTGGGACAGGTGTATTAGATTCCGATACACCATTGCAGGTTTACTGTATCCCTTGGACCTTCAAATCAGCGATGAAACACAGAAATTGCATCGATATTGAAAACAAAAGGCAAAATGTCGTCTTATTTATAAGAGGAGTAACTCTTCTAATAGTTCGTGCTTTGAGCCTTTCCTGGGACCGCAGTATTAGATTCCGATGCACCATTGCAGGTTTACTGTATCCCTTGGACCTTCAAATCAACGTTGAAACACAGAAATTGCATCGATACTGAATACAAAAGGCATAATGTCGACTTATTTATAAGAGGAGTAACTCTTCTAATAGTTCGTGCTTTGAGCCTTTCCTGAGACAGCAGTATTAGATTCCGATGCACCGTTGCAGGATTACTGTATCCCTTGGACCTTCAAATCAACGATGAAACACAGAAATTGCATCGATATTGAATACAAAAGGCAAAATGTCGACTTATTTATAAGAGGAGTGACTCTACTAATAGTTCGTTATTTGAGCCTTTCCTGAGACAGCAGTATTTGATTCCGATGCACCATTGCAGGTTTACTGTATCCCTTGGACCTTCAAATCAACGATGAAACACAGAAATTGCATCGATATTGAATTCAAAAGGCAAAATGTCGACTTATTTATAAGAGGAGTAACTCTTCTAATAGTTCGTACTTTGAGCCTTTCCTAGGACAGCAAGATTAAATTCCAATGCAACATTGCAGGTTTACTGTATCCCTTCGACCTTCAAATCAACGATGAAACACAGAAATTGCATCGATATTGAATACAAAAGGAAAAATGTCGACTTGTTTGCAAGAGGAGTAACTCTTCTAATAGTTCGTGCTTTGAGCCTTTCCTGGGACAGCAGTATTAGAGTCCGATGAACCATTGCAGATCTACTGTATCCCCTTAACCTTCAAATCAACGATGAAACACATAAATTGCATCGATATTGAATACAAAAGGCAAAATGTCGTCTTATTTATAAGAGGAGTAACTCCTCTAATAGGTCGTGTTTTGAGCCTTTCCTGGGACAGCAGTAATAGATTCCGATGCACCATTGCAGGTTTACTGTATCCCTTGGACCTTCAAATCAACGATGAAACACAGAAATTGCATCGATATTGATTACAAAAGGCAAAATGTCGACTTATTTACAAGAGGAGTAACTCTTCTAATCGTTCGTGCTCTGAGCCTTTCCTGGGACAGCAGTATTAGATTCCGATGCACCATTGCAAATTTACTGTGTCCCTTCGATCTTCAAATCAACGATGAAACACAGAAATTGCTTCGATATTGAATACAAAAAGCAAAATGTCGACTTATTTACAAGAGGAGTAACTCTTCTAATAGTTCGTGCTTTGAGCCTTTCCTGGGACAGCGGTATTAGATTCCGATGCACCATTGCAGGTTTACTGTATCCCTTGGACCTTCAAATCAACGATGAAACACAGAAATTGCATCGATATTGAATACAAAAGGCAAAATGTCGGCTTATTTACAAGAGGAGTAACTCTTCTAATAGTTCGTGCTTTTAGAATTTCCTGGGACAGCAGTATTAGATTCCGATGCACCATTGCAGGTTTACTGTATCCCTTTAACGTTCAAATCAACAATGAAACACCGAAATTGCATCGATATTGATTACAAAAGGCAAAATGTCGACTTATTTACAAGAGGAGTAACTCTTCTAATAGTTTGTGCTTTGAGCCTTTCCTGGGACAGCAGTATTAGCTTCCGATGCACCATTGCCATTTTACTGTATCCCTTGGACCATCAAATCAACGATGAAACACAAAGTTTGCATCTATATTGAATACAATAGGCAAAATGTCGACCTATTTACAAGAGGAGTAACTCTTCTAATAGTTCGTGCTTTGAGCCTTTCCTGGGACAGCAGTATTAGCTTCCGATGCACCATTACAGGTTTACTGTATCCCTTGGACCTTCAAATCAACGATGAAACACAGATATTGCATCGATATTGAATACAAAAGGCAAAATGTCGACTTATTTACAAGAAGAGTAACTCTTCTAATAGTTCGTGCTTTGAGCCTTTCCTGGGACAGCAGTATTAGATTCCGATGCACCATTGCAGGTTTACTGTATCCCTTGGACCTTCAAATCAACGATGAACACAGAAATAGCATCGATATTGAATACAAAAAGCAAAATGTCGACATATTTATAAGAGGAGTAACTCTTCTAATAGTTCGTGCTTTGAGCCTCTCCTGGGTCAGCAGTATTAGATTCTGATACACCATTGCAATTTTACTGTATCCCTCGGACCTTCAAATCAACGATGAAACACAGAAATTGCATCGATATTGAACACAAAAGACAAAATGTCGACCTATTTACAAGAGGAGTAACTCTTCTAATAGTTCGTGCTTTGAGCCTTTCCTGGGACAGCAGTATTAGCTTCCGATGCACCATTGCAATTTTACTGTATCCCTCGGACCTTCAAATCAACGATGAAACACAGAAATTGCATCGATATTGAATACAAAAGGCAAAATGTCGACCTATTTACGAGAGGAGTAACTCTTCTAATAGTTCGTGCTCTGAGCCTTTCCTGGGACAGCAGTATTAGATTCCGATGCACCATTGCAAATTTACTGTGTCCCTTCGACCTTCAAATCAACGATCAAACACAGAAATTGCATCGATATTCAATAAAAAAGGCAAAATGTCGACTTATTTACAAGAGGAGTAACTCTTCTAATAGTTCGTGCTTTGAGCCTTTCCTGGGACAGCAGTATTAGCTTCCGATGACCCATTGCCATTTTACTGTATCCCTTGGACGTTCAAATCAACGATGAATCACAGAAATTGCATCGATATTGAATACAAAAGGCAAAATGTCGACCTATTTACAAGAGGAGTAACTCTTCTAATAGTTCGTGCTTTGAGCCTTTCCTGGGACAGCAGTATTAGCTTCCGATGCACCATTACAGGTTTACTGTATCCCTTGGACGTTCAAATCAACGATGAAACACAGAAATTGCATGGATATTGAATACAAAAGGCAAAATGTCGACTTGTTTACAAGAGGAGTAACTCTTCTAATAGTTCGTGCTTTGAGCCTTTCCTGGGACAGCAGTATTAGAGTCCAATGCACCATTGCAGGTCTACTGTATCCCCTTAACCTTCAAATCAACGATGAAACACAGAAATTGCATCGACATTGAATACAAAATTCAAAATATCGACTTATTTATAAGAGGAGTAACTCTTCAATTAGTTCGTGCTGTGCGCCTTTCATGGGACAGCAGTATTAGATTCCGATGCACCATTGCAGGTTTACTGTATCCCTTGGACCTTCAAATCAACGATGAAACACAGAGATTGCATCGATATTGAATACAAAAGGCAAAATGTCGACTTATTTACAAGAGGAGTAACTCTTCTAATAGTCGTGCTTTGAGCCTTTCCTGGGACAACAGTATTAGATTCCGATGCACCATTGCAGGTTTACTGTATCCCTTGGACCTTCAAATCAACGATGAAACACAGAAATTTCTTCGATATTGAATACAAAGCTAAATGTCGACTTATTTACAAGAGGAGTAACTCTTCTAATAGTTCGTGCTTTGAGCCTTTCCTGGGACAGCAGTATTAGATTCCGATGCACCATTGCAGGTTTACTGTATCCCTTGGACCTTCAAATCAACGATGAAACACAGACATTGCATCGACATAGAATACAGAATGCAAAATGTCGACTTATTTACAAGAGGAGTAACTCTTCTAATAGTTCGTGCTTTGAGCCTTTCCTGGGGCAGCAGTAATAGATTCCGATCACCATTGCAGGTTTACTGTATCCCTTGGACCTTCAAATCAACGATGAAACACAGAAATTGCATCGATATTGAATACAAAGGCAAAATGTCGACTTACTTATAAGAGGAGTGACTCTACTAATAGTTCGTTATTTGAGCCTTTCCTGAGACAGCAGTATTTGATTCCGATGCACCATTGCAGGTCTACTGTATCCCCTTAACCTTCAAATCAACGATGAAACACATAAATTGCATCGATATTGAATACAAAAGGCAAAATGTCGTCTTATTTATAAGAGGAGTAACTCCTCTAATAGTTCGTGCTTTGAGCCTTTCCTGGGACAGCAGTAATAGATTCCGATGCACCATTGCAGGTTTACTGTATCCCTTGGACCTTCAAATCAACGATGAAACACAGAAATTGCATCGATATTGAATACAAAAAGCAAAATGTCAACTTATTTACAAGAGGAGTAACTCTTCTAATAGTTCGTGCTTTGAGCCTTTCCTGGGACAGCTGTATTAGATTCCGATGCACCATTGCAGGTTTACTGTATCCCTTCGACCTTCAAATCAACGATGAAACACAGAAATTGCATCGATATTGAATACAAAAGGCAAAATGTCGGCTTATTTACAAGAGGAGTAACTCTTCTAATAGTTCGTGCTTTTAGAATTTCCTGGGACAGCAGTATTAGATTCCGATGCACCATTGCAGGTTTACTGTATCCCTTTAACGTTCAAATCAACGATGAAACACCGAAATTGCATCGATATTGATTACAAAAGGCAAATTGTCGACTTATTTACAAGAGGAGTAACTCTTCTAATAGTTCGTGCTTTGAGCCTTTCCTGGGACAGCAGTATTAGCTTCCGATGCACCATTGCCATTTTACTGTATCCCTTGGACCATCAAATCAACGATGAAACACAAAGTTTGCATCTATATTGAATACAAAAGGCAAAATGTCGACCTATTTACAAGAGGAGTAACTCTTCTATTAGTTCGTGCTTTGAGCCTTTCCTGGGACAGCAGTATTAGCTTCCGATGCACCATTACAGGTTTACTGTATCCCTTGGACCTTCAAATCAACGATGAAACACTGAAATTGCATCGATATTGAATACAAAAGGCAAAATGTCGACTTATTTACAAGAGGAGTAACTCTTCTAATAGTCGTGCTTTGAGCCTTTCCTGGGACAGCAGTATTAGATTCCGATGCACCATTGCAGGTTTACTGTATCCCTTGGACCTTCAAATCAACGATGAAACACAGAAATTTCCTCGATATTGAATACAAAGCTAAATGTCGACTTATTTACAAGAGGAGTAACTCTTCTAATAGTTCGTGCTTTGAGCCTTTCCTGGGACAGCAGTATTAGATTCCGATGCACCATTGCAGGTTTACTGTATCCCTTGGACCTTCAAATCAACGATGAAACACAGACATTGCATCGACATAGAATACAGAATGCAAAATGTCGACTTATTTACAAGAGGAGTAACTCTTCTAATAGTTCGTGCTTTGAGCCTTTCCTGGGGCAGCAGTAATAGATTCCGATCACCATTGCAGGTTTACTGTATCCCTTGGACCTTCAAATCAACGATGAAACACAGAAATTGCATCGATATTGAACACAAAGGCAAAATGTCGACTTACTTATAAGAGGAGTGACTCTACTAATAGTTGGTTATTTGAGCCTTTCCTGAGACAGCAGTATTTGATTCCGATGCACCATTGCAGGTCTACTGTATCCCCTTAACCTTCAAATCAACGATGAAACACATAATTTGCATCGATATTGAATACAAAAGGCAAAATGTCGTCTTATTTATAAGAGGAGTAACTCCTCTAATAGTTCGTGCTTTGAGCCTTTCCTGGGACAGCAGTAATAGATTCCGATGCACCATTGCAGGTTTACTGTATCCCTTGGACCTTCAAATCAACGATGAAACACAGAAATTGCATCGATATTGAATACAAAAAGCAAAATGTCGACTTATTTACAAGAGGAGTAACTCTTCTAATAGTTCGTGCTTTTGAGCCTTTCCTGGGACAGCTGTATTAGATTCCGATGCACCATTGCAGGTTTACTGTATCCCTTCGACCTTCAAATCAACGATGAAACACAGAAATTGCATCGATATTGAATACAAAAGGCAAAATGTCGGCTTATTTACAAGAGGAGTAACTCTTCTAATAGTTCGTGCTTTTAGAATTTCCTGGGACAGCAGTATTAGATTCCGATGCACCATTGCAGGTTTACTGTATCCCTTTAACGTTCAAATCAACGATGAAACACCGAAATTGCATCGATATTGATTACAAAAGGCGAAATGTCGACTTATTTACAAGAGGAGTAACTCTTCTAATAGTTCGTGCTTTGAGCCTTTCCTGGGACAGCAGTATTAGCTTCCGATGCACCATTGCCATTTTACTGTATCCCTTGGACCATCAAATCAACGATGAAACACAAAGTTTGCATCTATATTGAATACAAAAGGCAAAATGTCGACCTATTTACATGAGGAGTAACTCTTCTATTATTTCGTGCTTTGAGCCTTTCCTGGGACAGCAGTATTAGCTTCCGATGCACCATTACAGGTTTACTGTATCCCTTGGACCTTCAAATCAACGATGAAACACAGAAATTGCATCGATATTGAATACAAAAGGCAAAATGTCGACTTATTTACAAGAGGAGTAACTCTTCTAATAGTTCGTGCTTTGAGCCTTTCCTGGGACAGCAGTATTAGATTCCGATGCACCATTGCAGGTTTACTGTATCCCTTGGACCTTCAAATCAACGATGAACACAGAAATAGCATCGATATTGAATATAAAAGGCAAAATGTCGACATATTTATAAGAGGAGTAACTCTTCTAATAGTTCGTGCTTTGAGCCTTTCCTGGGTCAGCAGTATTAGATTCTGATACACCATTGCAATTTTACTGTATCCCTCGGACCTTCAAATCAACGATGAAACACAGAAATTGCATCGATATTGAACACAAAAGGCAAAATGTCAACCTATTTACAAGAGGAGTAACTCTTCTAATAGTTCGTGCTACGAGCCTTTCCTGGGACAGCAGTATTAGCTTCCGATGACCCATTGCCATTTTACTGTATCCCTTGGACGTTCAAATCAACGATGAATCACAGAAATTGCATCGATATTGAATACAAAAGGCAAAATGTCGACCTATTTACAAGAGGAGTAACTCTTCTAATAGTTCGTGCTTTGAGCCTTTCCTGGGACAGCAGTATTAGCTTCCGATGCACCATTACAGGTTTACTGTATCCCTTGGACGTTCAAATCAACGATGAAACACAGAAATTGCATCGATATTGAATACAAAAGGCAAAATGTCGACTTGTTTACAAGAGGAGTAACTCTTCTAATAGTTCGTGCTTTTAGCCTTTCCTGGGACAGCAGTATTAGAGTCCAATGCACCATTGCAGGTCTACTGTATCCCTTGGACCTTCAAATCAACGATGAAACACAGAAATTGCATCGATATTGAATACAAAAAGCAAAATGTCGACTTATTTACAAGAGGAGTAACTCTTCTAATAGTTCGTGCTTTGAGCCTTTCCTGGGACAGCAGTATTAGCTTCCGATGCACCATTGCCATTTTACTGTATCCCTTGGACCATCAAATCAACGATGAAACACAAAGTTTGCATCTATATTGAATACAAAAGGCAAAATGTCGACCTATTTACAAGAGGAGTAACTCTTCTAATAGTTCGTGCTTTGAGCCTTTCCTGGGACAGCAGTATTAGATTCCGATGCACCATTGCAGGTTTACTGTATCCCTTGGACCTTCAAATCAACGATAAACACAGAAATAGCATCGATATTGAATACAAAGGGCAAAATGTCGACATATTTATAAGAGGAGTAACTCTTCTAATAGTTCGTGCTTTGAGCCTTTCCTGGGTCAGCAGTATTAGATTCTGATACACCATTCCAATTTTACTGTATCCCTCGGACCTTCAAATCAACGATGAAACACAGAAATTGCATCGATATTGAACACAAAAGGCAAAATGTCGACCTATTTACAAGAGGAGTAACTCTTCTAATAGTTCGTGCTTCGAGCCTTCCTGGGACAGCACTATTAGCTTCCGATGCACCATTGCAATTTTACTGTATCCCTCGGACCTTCAAATCAACGATGAAACACAGAAATTGCATCGATATTGAACACAAAAGGCAAAATGTCGACCTATTTACAGGAGGAGTAACTCTTCTAATAGTTCGTGCTCTGAGCCTTTCCTGGGACAGCAGTATTAGATTCCGATGCACCATTGCAAATTTACTGTGTCCCTTCGACCTTCAAATCAACGATCAAACACAGAAATTGCATCGATATTGAATAAAAAAGGCAAAATGTCGACTTATTTACAAGAGGAGTAACTCTTCTAATAGTTCGTGCTTTGAGCCTTTCCTGGGACAGCAGTATTAGCTTCCGATGACCCATTGCCATTTTACTGTATCCCTTGGACGTTCAAATCAACGATGAATCTCTGAAATTGCATCGATATTGAATACAAAAGGCAAAATGTCGACCTATTTACAAGAGGAGTAACTCTTCTAATAGTTCGTGCTTTGAGCCTTTCCTGGGACAGCAGTATTAGCTTCCGATGCACCATTACAGGTTTACTGTATCCCTTGGACGGTCAAATCAACGATGAAACACAGAAATTGCATCGATATTGAATACAAAAGGCAAAATGTCGACTTATTTACAAGAGAAGTAACTCTTCTAATAGTTCGTGCTTTGAACCTTTCCTGGGACAGCAGTATTAGCTTCCGATGACCCATTGCCATTTTTCTGTATCCCTTGGACCTTCAAATCCACGACGAAACACAGAAATTGCTTCTATATTGAATACAAAATGCAAAATGTCGACATATTTACAAGAGGAGTAACTCTTCTAATAGTTCGCGCTTTGAGCCTTTCCTGGGACAGCAGTATTAGCTTCCGATTAACCATTACAGGTTTACTGTATCCCTTGGAGCTTCAAATCAACGATGAAACACAGAAATTGCATCGATATCGAATACTAAAGGCAAAATGTCGACTTATTTACAAGCTGAGTAGCTCTTCTAATAGATCGTGCTTTGAGCCTTTCCTGGGACAGCAGTATTAGATTCCGATGCACCATTGCAGGTTTACTGTATCCCTTAAACGTTCAAATCAACGACGAAAGACAGAAATAGCATCGATGTTGAATACAAAAGGCAAAATGTCGACATATTTATAAGAGGAGTAACTCTTCTAATCGTTCGTGATTTGAGCCTTTCCTGGGTCAGCAGTATTAGATTCCGATACACCATTGCAGGTTTACTGTATCCCTTGGAGCTTCAAATCAACGATGAAACACAGAAATTACATCGATATTGAATACAAAAGGCTAAATGTCGACTTATTTACAGGAGGAGTAACTCTTCTAAGAGTTCATGTTTTGAGCCTTTCCCGGGACAGCAGTATTAGTTTCTGATGCACCATTGCAGGTTTACTGTATCCCTTAGACCTTCAAATCAACGATGAAACACAGATATTGCATCGATATTGAATACAAAAGGCAAATTGTAGACTTTTTTACAAGAGGAGTAACTCTTCCTATAGTTCGTGCTTTGAGCCTTTCCTGGGACAGCAGTATTAGATTCCGATGCACCATTGCAGGTTTACTGTATCCCTTGGACCTTCAAATCAACGATGAAACACAGAAATTGCATCGATATTGAATACAAAAGGCAAAATGTCGACTTATTTAGAAGAGGAGTAACTCTTCTAATAGTTCGTGCTTTGAGCCTATCCTGGGACAGCAGTATTAGATTCCGATGCACCATTGCAGGTATACTGTATCCCTTGGACGTTCAAATCAACGATGAATCACAGAAATTGCATCGGCATTGAATACAAAAGGCAAAATGTCGACTTATTTATAAGAGGAGTAACTCTTCTAATTGTTAGCGCCATGAGGGTTTCCTGGGACAGCAGTATTAGGTTCCGATGCACCATTGCAGGTTTACTGTATCCCTTGGACCTTCAAATCAACGATGAAACACAGAAATTGCATCGATATTGAATACAAAAGGCAAAATGTCGACTTATTTACAAGAGGAGTAACTCTTCTAATAGTTCGTGCTCTGAGCCTTTCCTGTGACTGCAGTATTAGATTCCGATGCACCATTGCAAGTTTACTGTATCCCTTCGACCTTCAAATCAACGATCAAACACAGAAATTGCATCGATATTGAATACAAAAGGAAAAATGTCGACTTATTTACAAGAGAAGTAACTCTTCTAATAGTTCATGCTTTGAGCCTTTCCTGTGACTGCAGTATTAGCTTCCGATGCACCATTGCCATTTTACTGTATCCCTTGGACCTTCAAATCAACAATGAAACACAGAAATGGCATCTATATTGAATACAAAAGGCAAAATGTCGACTTATTTACAAGAGGAATAACTCTTCTAATAGTTCGTGCTTTGAGCCTTTCCCGGGACAGCAGTATGAGATTCCGTTGCACCATTGCAGGTTTACTGTACCCCTTCGAACTTCAAATCAACGATGAAACAGAGAAATTGCATCGATATTGAATACAAAAGGCAAATTGTAGACTTATTTACAAGAGGAGTAACTCGTCTTATAGGTTGTGCTTTGAGCCTTCCCTTGGACAGCAGTATTAGATTGCGATGCACCATTGCAGGTTTACTGTATCCCTTGGACCTTCAAATCAACGATGAAACACAGAAATTGCATCGATATTGAATACAAAAGGCAAAATGTCGACTTATTTACAAGAGGAATAACTCTTCTAATAGTTCGTGCTTTGAGCCTTTCCCGGGACAGCAGTATTAGATTCCGTTGCACCATTGCAGGTTTACTGTATACCTTGGACATTCAAATCAACGTCGAAGCATAGAAATTGCATCGATATTGAATACAAAACGCAAAATGTCGACATATTTATAAGAGGAGTAACTCTTCTAATAGTTCGTGCTTTGAGCCTTTCCTGGGACAGCAGTATTAGCTTCCGATGCACCATTGCAATTTTACTGTATCCCTCGGACCTTCAAATCAACGATGAAACAGAGAAATTGCATCGATAATGAATACAAAAGGCAAAATGTCGACCTATTTACAAGAGGAGTAACTCTTCTAAAAGTTTGTGCTTTTAGAATTTCCTGGGACAGCAGTATTAGATTCCGATGTACCATTGCAGGATTACTGTATCCCTTGGACCTTCAAATCAACGATGAAACACAGAAATTGCATCGATATCGAATACAAAAGGCAATATGTCGACTTATTTACAAGAGAAGTAACTCTTCTAATAGTTCGTGCTTTGAGCCATCCCTGGGACAGCGGCACTAGATTCCGATGAACCATTGCAGGTTTACTGTATCCCTTGGACGTTCAAATCAACGATGAAACACAGAAATTGCATCTATATTGAATACAATAGGCAAAATTTCGACTTATTTACAAGAGGAGTAACTCGTCTTACAGGTTGTGCTTTGAGCCTTCCCTGGGACAGCAGTATTAGATTCCGATGCACCATTGCAGGTTTACTGTATCCCTTGGACCTTCAAATCAACGATGAAACACAGAAATTGCATCGATATTGAATACAAAAGGCAAAATGTCGTCTTATTTACAAGAGGAATAACTCTTCTAATAGTTCGTGCTTTGAGCCTTTCCTGGGACAGCAGTATTAAATTCCGTTGCACCATTGCAGGTTTACTGTATACCTTGGACATTCAAATCAACGTCGAAGCATAGAAATTGCATCGATATTGAATACAAAAGGCAAAATGTCGACTTATTTATAAGAGAAGTAACTCTTCTATTTGTTAGTGCTTTGAGGCTTTCCTGGGACAGCAGTATTAGGTTCCGATGCACCATTGCAGGTTTACTGTATCCCTTGGACGTTCAAATCAACGATGAAACACAGAAATAGCATCGATATTGAATACAAAAGGCAAAATGTCGACATATTTGTAAGAGGAGTAACTCTTCTAATAGTTCGTGCTTTGAGCCTTTCCTGGGACAGCAGTATTAGCTTCCGATGCACCATTGCCATTTTACTGTATCCCTTGGACCTTCAAATCAACGATGAACGACAGAAATGGCATCTATATTGAATACAAAAGGCAAAATGTCAACCTATTTACAAGAGGAGTAACTCTTCTAATAGTTCGTGCTTTGAGCCTTTCCTGGGACAGCAGTATTAGCGTCCGATGCACCATTACAGGTTTACTGTATCCCTTGGACCTTCAAATCAACGATGAGACACAGAAATTGCATCGATATTGAATACAAAAGGCAAAATGTCGACTTATTTACAAGAGGAGTAACTCTTCTAATAGTTCGTGCTTTGAGCCTTTCCTGGGACAGCAGTATTAGATTCCGATGCACCATTGCAGGTTTACTGTATCCCTTGGACGTTCAAATCAACGATGAAACACAGAAATAGCATCGATGTTGAATACAAAAGGCAAAATGTCTACATATTTATAAGAGGAGTAACACTTCTAATAGTTCGTGCTTTGAGCCTTTCCTGGGTCAGCAGTATTAGATTACGATACACCATTGCAGGTTTACTGTATCCCTTGGACCTTCAAATCAACGATGAAACACAGAAATTGCAACGATATTGAATACAAAAGGCAAAATGTCGACTTATTTACAAGAGGAGTAACTCTTCGATGAGTTCGTGCTTTGAGCCTTTCCTGGGACAGCAGTATTAGTTTCTGATGCACCATTGCAGGTTTACTGTATCCCTTGGACCTTCAAATCAACGATGAAACACAGAAATTGCATCGATATTGAATACAAAATGCAAATTGTAGACTTATTTACAAGAGGAGTAACTCTTCTAATAGTTCGTGCTTTGAGCCTATCCTGGGACAGCAGTATTAGATTCCGATGCACCATTGCAGGTATACTGTATCCCTTGGACCTTCAAATGAACGATGAAACAAAGAAATTGCATCTATATTGAATACAAAAGGCAAAATGTCGACTTATTTACATGAGAGAGTAACTCGTCTTATAGGTTGCGCTTTGAGCCTTCCCTTGGACAGCAGTATTAGATTCCGATGCACCATTGCAGGTTTACTGTATCCCTTGGACCTTCAAATCAACGATGAAACACAGAAATTGCATCGATATTGAATACAAAAGGCAAAATGTCGACTTATTTACAAGAGGAATAACTCTTCTAATAGTTCGTGCTTAGAGCCTTTTCTGGGACAGCAGTATTAGTTTCTGATGCACCATTGCAGGTTTAATGTATCCCTTGGAGCTTCAAATCAACGATGAAACACAGAAATTGCATCGATATTGAATACAAAAGGCAAAATGTCGACTTATTTACAAGAGGAATAACTCTTCTAATAGTTCGTGCTTAGAGCCTTTTCTGGGACAGCAGTATTAGTTTCTGATGCACCATTGCAGGTTTAATGTATCCCTTGGAGCTTCAAATCAACGATGAAACACAGAAATTGCATCGATATTGAATACAAAAGGCAAAATGTCGACTTATTTACAAGAGGGGTAACTCTTCTAATAGTTCGTGCTTTGAGCCTTTCCTGGGGCAGCAGTATTAGGTTCCGATGCACCATTGCAAGTTTACTGTATCCCTTGGACGTTCAAATCAACGATGAAACACAGAAATACCATCGATATTGAATACAAAAGGCAAAATGTCGACATATTTATAAGAGGAGTAACTCATCTAATAGTTCGTGCTTTGAGCCTTTCCTGGGACAGCAATATTTGATTCCGATACACCATTGCAGGTTTACTGTATCCCTTGGGCCTTCAAATCAACGATGAAACACAGAAATTGCATCGATATTGAATACAAAAGGCAAAATGTCGACTTATTTACAAGAGGAGTAACTCTTCTAATAGTTCGTGCTTTGAGCCTTTCCTGGGACAGCAGTATTAGATTCCGATGCACCATTGCAGGTTTACTGTATCCCTTGGACGTTCAAATCAACGATGAAACACAGAAAGAGCATCGATGTTGAATACAAAATTCAAAATGTCGACATATTTATAAGAGGAGTAACACTTCTAATAGTTCGTGCTTTGAGCCTTTCCTGGGTCAGCAGTATTAGATTCCGATACACCATTGCAGGTTTACTGTATCCCTTGGACCTTCAAATCAACGATGAAACACAGAAATTGCATCGATATTGAATACAAAAGGCAAAATGTCGACTTATTTACAAGAGGAGTAACTCTTCGAAGAGTTCGTGCTTTGAGCCTTTCCTGGGACAGCAGTATTAGTTTCTGATGCACCATTGCAGGTTTACTGTATCCCTTGGACCATCAAATCAACGATGAAACACAGAAATTGCATCGATATTGAATACAAAATGCAAATTGTAGACTTATTTACAATAGGAGTAACTCTTCTTATAGTTCGTGCTCTGAGCCTTTCCTGGGACAGCAGTATTAGATTCCGATGCACCATTGCAGGTTTACTGTATCCCTTGGACCTTCAAATCAACGATGAAACACAGAAATTGCATCGATATAGAATACAAAATGCAAAATGTCGACTTATTTAGAAGAGGAGTAACTCTTCTAATAGTTCGTGCTTTGAGCCTATCCTGGGACAGCAGTATTCCGATGCACCATTGCAGGTATACTGTATCCCTTGGACCTTCAAATGAACGATGAAACAAAGAAATTGCTTCTATATTGAATACAATAGGCAAAATGTCGACTTATTTACAAGAGGAGTAACTCTTCTAATAGTTCGTGCTTTGAGCCTTTCCTGGGGCAGCAGTATTAGGTTCCGATGCACCATTGCAAGTTTACTGTATCCCTTGGACGTTCAAATCAACGATGAAACACAGAAATACCATCGATATTGAATACAAAAGGCCAAATGTCGACATATTTATAAGAGGAGTAACTCTTCTAATAGTTCGTGCTTTGAGCCTTTCCTGGGACAGCAATATTTGATTCCGATACACCATTGCAGGTTTACTGTATCCCTTGGACCTTCAAATCAACGATGAAACACAGAAATTGCATCGATATTGAATACAAAAGGCAAAATGTCGACTTATTTACAAGAGGAGTAACTCTTCTAATAGTTCGTTCTTTGAGCCTTTCCTGGGACAGCAGTATTAGATTGCGATGCACCATTGCAGGTTTACTGTATCCCTTGGACCTTCAAATCAACGATGAAACACAGAAATTGCATCGATATTGAATACAAAAGGCAAAATGTCGACTTATTTACAAGAGGAATAACTCTTCTAATAGTTCGTGCTTTGAGCCTTTCCCGGGACAGCAGTATTAGATTCCGTTGCACCATTGCAGGTTTACTGTATACCTTGGACATTCAAATCAACGTCGAAGCATAGAAATTGCATCGATATTGAATACAAAACGCAAAATGTCGACATATTTATAAGAGGAGTAACTCTTCTATTTGTTAGGGTTTGAGGCTTTCCAGGGACAGCAATATTAGGTTACGATGCATCATTGCAGGTTTACTGTATCCCTTGGACGTTCAAATTAACGATGAAACACAGAAATAGCTTCGATATTGAATACAAAAGGCAAAATGTCGACATATTTATAAGAGGAGTAACTCTTCTAATAGTTCGTGCTTTGAGCCTTTCCTGGGACAGCAGTATTAGCTTCCGATGCACCATTGCAATTTTACTGTATCCCTCGGACCTTCAAATCAACGATGAAACAGAGAAATTGCATCGATAATGAATACAAAAGGCAAAATGTCGACCTATTTACAAGAGGAGTAACTCTTCTAAAAGTTTGTGCTTTTAGAATTTCCTGGGACAGCAGTATTAGATTCCGATGTACCATTGCAGGATTACTGTATCCCTTGGACCTTCAAATCAACGATGAAACACAGAAATTGCATCGATATCGAATACAAAAGGCAATATGTCGACTTATTTACAAGAGAAGTAACTCTTCTAATAGTTCGTGCTTTGAGCCATCCCTGGGACAGCGGCACTAGATTCCGATGAACCATTGCAGGTTTACTGTATCCCTTGGACGTTCAAATCAACGATGAAACACAGAAATTGCATCTATATTGAATACAATAGGCAAAATTTCGACTTATTTACAAGAGGAGTAACTCGTCTTACAGGTTGTGCTTTGAGCCTTCCCTGGGACAGCAGTATTAGATTCCGATGCACCATTGCAGGTTTACTGTATCCCTTGGACCTTCAAATCAACGATGAAACACAGAAATTGCATCGATATTGAATACAAAAGGCAAAATGTCGTCTTATTTACAAGAGGAATAACTCTTCTAATAGTTCGTGCTTTGAGCCTTTCCTGGGACAGCAGTATTAAATTCCGTTGCACCATTGCAGGTTTACTGTATACCTTGGACATTCAAATCAACGTCGAAGCATAGAAATTGCATCGATATTGAATACAAAAGGCAAAATGTCGACTTATTTATAAGAGAAGTAACTCTTCTATTTGTTAGTGCTTTGAGGCTTTCCTGGGACAGCAGTATTAGGTTCCGATGCACCATTGCAGGTTTACTGTATCCCTTGGACGTTCAAATCAACGATGAAACACAGAAATAGCATCGATATTGAATACAAAAGGCAAAATGTCGACATATTTGTAAGAGGAGTAACTCTTCTAATAGTTCGTGCTTTGAGCCTTTCCTGGGACAGCAGTATTAGCTTCCGATGCACCATTGCCATTTTACTGTATCCCTTGGACCTTCAAATCAACGATGAACGACAGAAATGGCATCTATATTGAATACAAAAGGCAAAATGTCAACCTATTTACAAGAGGAGTAACTCTTCTAATAGTTCGTGCTTTGAGCCTTTCCTGGGACAGCAGTATTAGCGTCCGATGCACCATTACAGGTTTACTGTATCCCTTGGACCTTCAAATCAACGATGAGACACAGAAATTGCATCGATATTGAATACAAAAGGCAAAATGTCGACTTATTTACAAGAGGAGTAACTCTTCTAATAGTTCGTGCTTTGAGCCTTTCCTGGGACAGCAGTATTAGATTCCGATGCACCATTGCAGGTTTACTGTATCCCTTGGACGTTCAAATCAACGATGAAACACAGAAATAGCATCGATGTTGAATACAAAAGGCAAAATGTCTACATATTTATAAGAGGAGTAACACTTCTAATAGTTCGTGCTTTGAGCCTTTCCTGGGTCAGCAGTATTAGATTACGATACACCATTGCAGGTTTACTGTATCCCTTGGACCTTCAAATCAACGATGAAACACAGAAATTGCAACGATATTGAATACAAAAGGCAAAATGTCGACTTATTTACAAGAGGAGTAACTCTTCGATGAGTTCGTGCTTTGAGCCTTTCCTGGGACAGCAGTATTAGTTTCTGATGCACCATTGCAGGTTTACTGTATCCCTTGGACCTTCAAATCAACGATGAAACACAGAAATTGCATCGATATTGAATACAAAATGCAAATTGTAGACTTATTTACAAGAGGAGTAACTCTTCTAATAGTTCGTGCTTTGAGCCTATCCTGGGACAGCAGTATTAGATTCCGATGCACCATTGCAGGTATACTGTATCCCTTGGACCTTCAAATGAACGATGAAACAAAGAAATTGCATCTATATTGAATACAAAAGGCAAAATGTCGACTTATTTACATGAGAGAGTAACTCGTCTTATAGGTTGCGCTTTGAGCCTTCCCTTGGACAGCAGTATTAGATTCCGATGCACCATTGCAGGTTTACTGTATCCCTTGGACCTTCAAATCAACGATGAAACACAGATATTGCATCGATATTGAATACAAAAGGCAAAATGTCGACTTATTTACAAGAGGAATAACTCTTCTAATAGTTCGTGCTTAGAGCCTTTTCTGGGACAGCAGTATTAGTTTCTGATGCACCATTGCAGGTTTAATGTATCCCTTGGAGCTTCAAATCAACGATGAAACACAGAAATTGCATCGATATTGAATACAAAAGGCAAAATGTCGACTTATTTACAAGAGGAATAACTCTTCTAATAGTTCGTGCTTAGAGCCTTTTCTGGGACAGCAGTATTAGTTTCTGATGCACCATTGCAGGTTTAATGTATCCCTTGGAGCTTCAAATCAACGATGAAACACAGAAATTGCATCGATATTGAATACAAAAGGCAAAATGTCGACTTATTTACAAGAGGGGTAACTCTTCTAATAGTTCGTGCTTTGAGCCTTTCCTGGGGCAGCAGTATTAGGTTCCGATGCACCATTGCAAGTTTACTGTATCCCTTGGACGTTCAAATCAACGATGAAACACAGAAATACCATCGATATTGAATACAAAAGGCAAAATGTCGACATATTTATAAGAGGAGTAACTCATCTAATAGTTCGTGCTTTGAGCCTTTCCTGGGACAGCAATATTTGATTCCGATACACCATTGCAGGTTTACTGTATCCCTTGGGCCTTCAAATCAACGATGAAACACAGAAATTGCATCGATATTGAATACAAAAGGCAAAATGTCGACTTATTTACAAGAGGAGTAACTCTTCTAATAGTTCGTGCTTTGAGCCTTTCCTGGGACAGCAGTATTAGATTCCGATGCACCATTGCAGGTTTACTGTATCCCTTGGACGTTCAAATCAACGATGAAACACAGAAAGAGCATCGATGTTGAATACAAAATTCAAAATGTCGACATATTTATAAGAGGAGTAACACTTCTAATAGTTCGTGCTTTGAGCCTTTCCTGGGTCAGCAGTATTAGATTCCGATACACCATTGCAGGTTTACTGTATCCCTTGGACCTTCAAATCAACGATGAAACACAGAAATTGCATCGATATTGAATACAAAAGGCAAAATGTCGACTTATTTACAAGAGGAGTAACTCTTCGAAGAGTTCGTGCTTTGAGCCTTTCCTGGGACAGCAGTATTAGTTTCTGATGCACCATTGCAGGTTTACTGTATCCCTTGGACCATCAAATCAACGATGAAACACAGAAATTGCATCGATATTGAATACAAAATGCAAATTGTAGACTTATTTACAATAGGAGTAACTCTTCTTATAGTTCGTGCTCTGAGCCTTTCCTGGGACAGCAGTATTAGATTCCGATGCACCATTGCAGGTTTACTGTATCCCTTGGACCTTCAAATCAACGATGAAACACAGAAATTGCATCGATATAGAATACAAAATGCAAAATGTCGACTTATTTAGAAGAGGAGTAACTCTTCTAATAGTTCGTGCTTTGAGCCTATCCTGGGACAGCAGTATTCCGATGCACCATTGCAGGTATACTGTATCCCTTGGACCTTCAAATGAACGATGAAACAAAGAAATTGCTTCTATATTGAATACAATAGGCAAAATGTCGACTTATTTACAAGAGGAGTAACTCTTCTAATAGTTCGTGCTTTGAGCCTTTCCTGGGGCAGCAGTATTAGGTTCCGATGCACCATTGCAAGTTTACTGTATCCCTTGGACGTTCAAATCAACGATGAAACACAGAAATACCATCGATATTGAATACAAAAGGCCAAATGTCGACATATTTATAAGAGGAGTAACTCTTCTAATAGTTCGTGCTTTGAGCCTTTCCTGGGACAGCAATATTTGATTCCGATACACCATTGCAGGTTTACTGTATCCCTTGGACCTTCAAATCAACGATGAAACACAGAAATTGCATCGATATTGAATACAAAAGGCAAAATGTCGACTTATTTACAAGAGGAGTAACTCTTCTAATAGTTCGTTCTTTGAGCCTTTCCTGGGACAGCAGTATTAGATTCCGATGCACCATTGCAGGTTTACTGTATCCCTTGGACGTTCAAATCAACGATGAAACACAGAAATAGCATCGATGTTGAATACAAAAGGCAAAATGTCGACATATTTATAAGAGGAGTAACACTTCTAATAGTTCGTGCTTTGAGCCTTTCCTGGGTCAGCAGTCTTAGATTCCGATACACCATTGCAGGTTTACTGTATCCCTTGGACCTTCAAATCAACAATGAAACACAGAAATTGCATCGATATTGAATACAAAAGGCAAAATGTCGACTTATTTACAAGAGGAGTAACTCTTCGAAGAGTTCGTGCTTTGAGCCTTTCCTGGGACAGCAGTATTAGTTTCTGATGCACCATTGCAGGTTTACTGTATCCCTTGGACCTTCAAATCAACGATGAAACACAGAAATTGCATCGATATTGAATACAAAATGCAAAATGTCGACTTATTTAGAAGAGGAGTAACTCTTCTAATAGTTCGTGCTTTGAGCCTATCCTGGGACAGCAGTATTAGATTCCGATGCACCATTGCAGGTATACTGTATAACTTGGACCTTCAAATGAACGATGAAACAAAGAAATTGCATCTATATTGAATACAATAGGCAAAATGTCGACTTATTTACAAGAGGAATAACTCTTCTAATAGTTCGTGCTTAGAGCCTTTCCTGGGACAGCAGTATTAGTTTCTGATGCACCATTGCAGGTTTAATGTATCCCTTGGAGCTTCAAATCAACGATGAAACACAGAAATTGCATCGATATTGAATACAAAAGGCAAAATGTCGACTTATTTACAAGAGGAGTAACTCTTCTAATAGTTCGTGCTATGAGCCTTTCCTGGGGCAGCAGTATTTGGTTCCGATGCACCATTGCAAGTTTACTGTATCCCTTGGACGTTCAAATCAACGATGAAACACAGAAATACCATCGATATTGAATACAAAAGGCAAAATGTCGACATATTTATAAGAGGAGTAACTCTTCTAATAGTTCGTGCTTTGAGCCTTTCCTGGGACAGCAATATTTGATTCCGATACACCATTGCAGGTTCACTGTATCCCTTGGACCTTCAAATCAACGATGAAACACAGAAATTGCATCGATATTGAATACAAAAGGCAAAATGTCGACTTATTTACAAGAGGAGTAACTCTTCTAATAGTTCGTGCTTTTAGAATTTCCTGGGACAGCAGTATTAGATTCCGATGCACCATTGCAGGTTTACTGTATCCCTTGGACCTTCAAATCAACGATGAAACACAGAAATTGCATCGATATTGAATACAAAAGGCAAAATGTCGACTTATTTACAAGAGAAGTAACTCTTCTAATAGTTCGTGCTTTGAGCCTTTCCTGGGACAGCAGTACTAGATTCTGATGAACCATTGCAGGTTTACTGTATCCCTTGGACGTTCAAATCAACGATGAAACACAGAAATTGCATCGATATTGAATACAAAAGGATAAATGTCGACATATTTATAAGAGGAGTAACTCTTCTAATAGTTCGTGCTTTGAGCCTTTCCTATGACAGCAGTATTAGATTCCGATGCACCATTGCCATTTTACTGTATCCCTTGGACCTTCAAATCAACGAGGAAACACAGAAATTGCATCGATATTGAATACAAAAGGCAAAATGTCGACTTATTTACAAGAGGAGTAACTCTTCTAAGAGTTCGTGCTTTGAGCCTTTCCTGGGACAGCAGTATTAGTTTCTGATGCACCATTGCAGGTTTACTGTATCCCTTGGACCTTCAAATCAACGATGAAACACAGAAATTGCATCGATATTGAATGCAAAATGCAAATTGTCGACTTATTTACAAGAGGAGTAACTCTTGTTATAGTTCGTGCTTTGAGCCTTTCCTGGGACAGCAGTATTAGATTCCGATGCACCATTGCAGGTTTACTGTATCCCTTGGACCTTCAAATCAACGACGAAACACAGAATATGCATCGATATTGAATACAAAAGGCAAAATGTCGACTTATTTACAAGAGGAGTAACTCTTCTAATAGTTCGTGCTTTGAGCCTTTCCTGGGGCAGCAGTATTAGATTCCGATGCACCATTGCAGGTTTACTGTATCCCTTGGACTTTCAAATCAACGATCAAACACAGAAATTGCATCGATATTAAATACAAAAGGCAAAATGTCGACTTATTTACAAGAGGAGTAACTCTTCTAACTGTTCGTGCTCTGAGCCTCTCCTGGGAGGGCAGTATTAGATTCCGATGCACCATTGCAGGTATACTGTATCCCTTGGACCTTCAAATCAACGATGAAACACAAAAATTGCAACGATATTGAATACAAAAGGCAAAATGTCGACTCATTTATAAAAAGAGTAACTCTTCTATTTGTTAATGCTTTTAGGCTTTCCTGGGACAGCAGTATTAGGTTTCGATGCATCATTGCAAGTTTACTGTATCCCTTGGACGTTCAAATCAACGATGAAACACAGCAATACCATCGATATTGAATACAAAAGGCAAAATGTCGACATATTTATAAGAGGAGTAACTCTTCTAATAGTTCGTGCTTTGAGCCTTTCCTGGGACAGCAATATTAGATTCTGATACACCATTGCAGGTTTACTGTATCCCTTGGACCTTCAAATCAACGATGAAACACAGAAATTGCATCGATATTGAATACAAAATGCAAAATGTCGACTTATTTACAAGAGGAGTAACTCTTCTAATAGTTCGTGCTATTAGAATTTCCAGGGACAGCAGTATTAGATTCCGATGCACCAGTGCAGTTTTACTGTATCCCTTGGACCTTCAAATCAACGATGAAACACAGAAATTGCATCGATATTGAATACAAAAGGCAAAATGTTGACTTATTTACAAGAGGAATAACTCTTCTAATAGTTTGTGCTTTGAACCTTTCCTGGGACAGCAGTATTAGATTCCGTTGCACCATTGCAGGTTTACTGTATCCCTTGGACATTCAAATCAACGATGAAGCACAGAAATTGCATCGATATTGAATACAAAAGGCAAAATGTCGACATATTTATAAGAGGAGTAACTCTTCTAATAGTTTGTGCTTTGAGCCTTTCCTGGGACAGCAGTATTAGATTCCGATGCACCATTGCCATTTTACTGTATCCCTTGGACCTTCAAATCAACGAGGAAACACAGAAATTGCATCGATATTGAATACAAAAGGCAAAATGTCGACTTATTTACAAGAGGAGTAACTCTTCTAAGAGTTCGTGCTTTGAGCCTTTCCTGGGTCAGCAGTATTAGTTTCTGATGCACCATTGCAGGTTTACTGTATCCCTTGGACCTTCAAATCAACGATGAAACACAGAAATTGCATCGATATTGAATACAAAAGGCAAATTGTCGACTAATTTACAAGAGGAGTAACTCTTTTTATAGTTCGTGCTTTGAGCCTTTCCTGGGACAGCAGTATTAGATTCCGATGCACCATTGCAGGTTTACTGTATCCCTTGGACCTTCAAATCAACGATGAAACACAGAAATTGCATCGGTATCGAATACAAAAGGCAAAATGTCGACTTATTTACAAGAGGAGTAACTCTTCTAATAGTTCGTGCTTTGAGCCTTTCCTGGGGCAGCAGTATTAGATTCCGATGCACCATTGCAGGTTTGATGTATCCGTTGGACCTTCAAATCAACGATGAAACACGGAAATTGCATCGATATTAAATACAAAAGGCAAAATGTCGACTTATTTACAAGAGGAGTAACTATTCTAACTGTTCGTGCTCTGAGCCTCTCCTGGGAAAGAAGTATTAGATTCCGATGCACCATTGCAGGTATACTGTATCCCTTGGACCTTCAAATCAACGATGAAACACAGAAATTGCAACGATATTGTATACAAAAGGCAAAATGTCGACTTATTTATAAGAAGAGTAACTCTTCTATTTGTTAATGCTTTGAGGCTTTCCTGGGACAGCAGTGTTACGTTTCGATGCATCATTGCAAGTTTACTGTATCCCTTGGACGTTCAAATCAACGATGAAACACAGCAATACCATCGATATTGAATACAAAAGGCAAAATGTCGACATATTTATAAGAGGAGTAACTCTTCTAATAGTTCGTGCTTTGAGCCTTTCCTGGGACATCAATATTAGATTCCGATACACCATTGCAGGTTTACTGTATCCCTTGGACCTTCAAATTAACGATGAAACACAGAAACTGCATCGATATTGAATACAAAAGGCAAAATGTCGACTTATTTACAAGAGGAGTAACTCTTCTAATAGTTCGTGCTTTTAGAATTTCCTGGGACAGCAGTATTAGATTCCGAAACATTATTGCAGGTTTACTGTATCCCTTGGACCTTCAAATCAACGATGAAACACTGAAATTGCATCGATATTGAATACAAAATGCAAAATGTCGACTTATTTACAAGACGAGTAACTCTTCTAATAGTTCGTGCTATTAGAATTTCCAGGGACAGCAGTATTAGATTCCGATGCACCAGTGCAGTTTTACTGTATCCCTTGAACCTTCAAATCAACGATGAAACACAGAAATTGCATCGATATTGAATACAAAAGGCAAAATGTCGACTTATTTACAAGAGGAGTAACTCTTCTAATAGTTCGTGTTTGAGCCTTTCCTGGGACAGTGGTAGTAGATTCCGATGCACCATTGCAGGTTTACTGTATCCCTTGGACGTTCAAATCAACGATGAAAAATAGAAATTGCATCGATATTGAATCCAAAAGGCAAAATGTCGACTTACTTATAAGAGGTGTAACTCTTCTAATTGTTAGTGCTTTGAGGCTTTCCTGGGACAGCAGTATTAGATTCCGATGCACCATTGCAGGTTTACTGTATCCCTTGGACCTTCAAATCAACCATGAAACACAGAAATTGCATCGATATTGAAAACAAAAGGCAAAATGTCGACTTATTTATAAGAGGAGGAACTCTTCTAATAGTTTGTGCTTTGAGCCTTCCCTTGGACAGCAGTATTTGATTCCGATGCACCATTGCAGGTTTACTGTATCCCTTGGAATTTCAAATCATCGATGAAACACAGAAATTGCATCGATATTGAATACAAAAGGCAAAATGTCGACCTATTTACAAGAGGAATAACTCTTCTAATAGTTCGTGCTTTGAGCCTTTCCTGCGACAGCAGTATTAGCTTCCGATGCACCATTGCCATTTTACTGTATTCCTTGGACCTTCAAATCGACGATGAAACACAGAAATTGCATCGATATTGAATACAAAAGGCAAAATGTCGACCTATTTACAAGAGGAGTAACTCTTCTAATAGTTCGTGCTTTGAGCCTTTCCTGGGACAGCAGTATTGAATTCCGATGCACCATTCCAGGTTTACTGTATCCCTTGGACGTTCAAATCAACGATGAAACACAGCAATACCATCGATATTGAATACAAAAGGCAAAATGTCGACATATTTATAAGAGGAGTAACTCTTCTAATAGTTCGTGCTTTGAGCCTTTCCTGGGACAGCAATATTAGATTCCGATACATCATTGCAGGTTTACTGTATCCCTTGGACCTTCAAATCAACGATGAAACACAGAAATTGCATCGATATTGAATACAAAATGCAAAATGTCGACTTATTTACAAGAGGAGTAACTCTTCTAATAGTTCGTGCTATTAGAATTTCCAGGGACAGCAGTATTAGATTCCGATGCACCAGTGCAGTTTTACTGTATCCCTTGGACCTTCAAATCAACGATGAAACACAGAAATTGCATCGATATTGAATACAAAAGGCAAAATGTTGACTTATTTACAAGAGGAATAACTCTTCTAATAGTTTGTGCTTTGAACCTTTCCTGGGACAGCAGTATTAGATTCCGTTGCACCTTTGCAGGTTTACTGTATCCCTTGGACATTCAAATCAACGATGAAGCACAGAAATTGCATCGATATTGAATACAAAAGGCAAAATGTCGACATATTTATAAGAGGAGTAACTCTTCTAATAGTTTGTGCTTTGAGCCTTTCCTGGGACAACAGTATTAGATTCCGATGCACCATTGCCATTTTACTGTATCCCTTGGACCTTCAAATCAACGAGGAAACACAGAAATTGCATCGATATTAATTACAAAAGGCAAAATGTCGACTTATTTACAAGAGGAGTAACTCTTCTAAGGGTTCGTGCTTTGAGCCTTTCCTGGGACAGCAGTATTAGTTTCTGATGCACCATTGCAGGTTTACTGTATCCCTTGGACCTTCAAATCAACGATGAAACACAGAAATTGCATCGATATTGAATACAAAAGGCAGAATGTCGAGTTATTTACTAGAGGAGTAACTCTTCTAATAGTCGTGATTTGAGCGTTTCCTGGAACAGCAGTATTAGATTCAGATGCACCATTGCAGGTTTACTGTATCCCTTGGACCTTCAAATCAACGATGAAACACAGAAATTGCAACGATATTGAATACAAAAGGCAAAATGTCGACTTATTTAGAAGAAGAGTAACTCTTCTATTTGTTAATGCTTTGAGGCTTTCCTGGGACAGCAGTGTTACGTTTCGATGCATCATTGCAAGTTTACTGTATCCCTTGGACGTTCAAATCAACGATGAAACACAGCAATACCATCGATATTGAATACAAAAGGCAAAATGTCGACATATTTATAAGAGGAGTAACTCTTCTAATAGTTCGTGCTTTGAGCCTTTCCTGGGACATCAATATTAGATTCCGATACACCATTGCAGGTTTACTGTATCCCTTGGACCTTCAAATTAACGATGAAACACAGAAATTGCATCGATATTGAATACAAAAGGCAAAATGTCGACTTATTTACAAGAGGAGTAACTCTTCTAATAGTTCGTGCTTTTAGAATTTCCTGGGACAGCAGTATTAGATTCCGATACATTATTGCAGGTTTACTGTATCCCTTGGACCTTCAAATCAACGATGAAACACAGAAATTGCATCGATATTGAATACAAAATGCAAAATGTCGACTTATTTACAAGACGAGTAACTCTTCTAATAGTTCGTGCTATTAGAATTTCCAGGGACAGCAGTATTAGATTCCGATGCACCAGTGCAGTTTTACTGTATCCCTTGAACCTTCAAATCAACGATGAAACACAGAAATTGCATCGATATTGAATACAAAAGGCAAAATGTCGACTTATTTACAAGAGGAGTAACTCTTCTAATAGTTCGTGTTTGAGCCTTTCCTGGGACAGTGGTAGTAGATTCCGATGCACCATTGCAGGTTTACTGTATCCCTTGGACCTTCAAATCAACCATGAAACACAGAAATTGCATCGATATTGAATACAAAAGGCAAAATGTCGACTTATTTATAAGAGGAGGAACTCTTCTAATAGTTTGTGATTTGAGCCTTCCCTTGGACAGCAGTATTTGATTCCGATGCACCATTGCAGGTTTACTGTATCCCTTGGACCTTCAAATCATCGATGAAACACAGAAATTGCATCGATATTGAATACAAAAGGCAAAATGTCGACCTATTTACAAGAGGAATAACTCTTCTAATAGTTCGTGCTTTGAGCCTTTCCTGGGACAGCAGTATTGAATTCCGATGCACCATTCCAGGTTTACTGTATCCCTTGGACCTTCAAATCAACGATGAAACACAGAAATTTCATCGATGTTGAATACAAAAGGCAAAATGTTGACTTATTTACAAGAGGAATAACTCTTCTAATAGTTTGTGCTTTGAGCCTTTCCTGGGACAGCAGTATTAGATTCCGTTGCACCATTGCAGGTTTACTGTATCCCTTGGACATTCAAATCAACGATGAAGCACAGAAATTGCATCGATATTGAATACAAAAGGCAAAATGACGCCTTATTTATAAGAGAAGTAACTGTTCTAATTGTTAGTGCTTTGAGGCTTTCCTGGGACAGCAGTATTAGCTTCCGATGCACCATTGCCATTTTATTGTATCCCTTGGACCTGCAAATCAACGATGAAACGCAGAAATTGCATCGATATTGAATACAAAAGGCAAAATGTCGACTTATTTACAAGAGGAGTAACTCTGCTAATAGTTCGTGCTTTGGGCCTTTCCTGGGACACCAGTATTAGATTCCGATACACCATTGCAGGTTTACTGTATCCCTTGGACCTTCAAATCAACGATGAAACACAGAAATTACATCGATATTGAATCCAAACGCAAAATATCGACTTATTTACAAGAGGAGTAACTCTTCTAATAGGTCGTGCTTTGAGCCTTTCCTCGGACAGCAGTATTAGCTTCCGATGCACCATTGCCATTTTACTGTATCCCTTGGACCTTCAAATCAACGATGAAACACAGAAATTGCATCGATATTGAATACAAAAGGCAAAATGTCGACCTAATTACAAGAGGAGTAATTCTTCTAATAGTTCGTGCTTTGAGCCTTTCCTGGGGCAGCAGTATTAGCTTCCGATGCACCATTGCAGGTTTACTATATCCCTTGGACGTTCAAATCAACGATGAAACACAGAAATTGCATCGATATTGAATACAAAATGCAAATTGTCGACTTATTTACAAGAGGAGTAACTCTTCTTATAGTTCGTGCTTTGAGCCTTTCCTGGGACAGCAGTATTAGATTCCGATGCACCATTGCAGGTTTACTGTATCCTTTGGACCTTCAAATCAACGATGAAACACAGAAATTGCTTCGATATTGAATACAAAAGGCAAAATTTTTGACTTATTTACAAGAGGAGTAACTCTTCAAATAGTTCGTGCTTTGAGCCTTTCCTGGGACAGCAGTATTAGATTCCGATGCACCATTGCAGTTCTACTGTATCCCTTGGACCTTCAAATCAACGATGAAACACAGAATTTGCATCGATATTGAATACAAAATGCAAAATGTCGACTTATTTACTAGAGGAGTAACTCTTCCAATAGTTCGTGCGTTTAGAACTTCCTGGGCCAGCAGTATTAGACTCCGATGCACCATTGCAGGTTTACTGTATCCCTTGTACCTTCAAATCAACGATGAAACACAGAAATTGCATCGATATTGAATGCAAAAGGCAAAATGTCGACTTATTTACAAGAGGAGTAACTTTTCTAATAGTTCGTGCTTTGAGCCTTTCCTGGAACAGCAGTATTAGATTCCGATGCACCATTGCTGGTTTACTGTATCCCTTGATCCTTCAAATCAACGATGAAACACAGTAATAGCATCGATATTGAATACAAAAGGCAAAATGTCGACATATTTATAAGAGGACTAACTCTTCTAATAGTTCGTGCTTTGAGCCTTTCCTGGGACAGCAGTATTAGATTCCGATGCACCATTGCAGGTTTACTGTATCCCTTGGACCTTCAAATCAACGATGAAACACAGTAATTGCATCGATATTGAATACATATGGCAAAATATCGACTTATTTATAAGAGGAGTAACTCTTCTAATAGTTCGTGCTTTGAGCCTTTCCTGGGACAGCAGTATTAGATTCCGATGCACCATAGCAGGTTTACTGTATCCCTTGGACCTTCAAATCAACGATGAAACACAGAAATTGCATCGATATTGAATACAAAAGGCAAAATGTCGACTTATTTACAAGAGGAGTAACTCTTCTAGTAGTTCGTGCTTTGAGCCTTTCCTGGGACAGCTGTATTAGATTCCGATGCACCATTGCAGGTTTACTGTATCCCTTGGACCTTCAAATCAACGATGAAACACAGAAATTGCATCGATATTGAATACAAAATGCAAAATGTCGACTTATTTATAAGAGGAGTAACTCTTCTAATAGTTCGTGCTTTGAGCCTTTCCTGGGACAGCAGTATTAGATTCCGATGCACCATTGCAGGTCTACTATATCCTTTGGACCTTCAAATCAACGATGAAACACAGAAATTGCATCGATATTGAATACAAAAGCAAAATGTCGACTTATTTACAAGAGGAGTAACTCTTCTAATAGTTCGTGCTTTGAGCCTTCCTGGGACAGCAGTATTAGATTCCGATGACCCATTGCAGGTATACTGTATCCCTTGGACCTTCAAATCAACGATGAAACACAGAAATTGCATGTATATTGAATACAAAAGGCAAAATGTCGACTTATTTACAAGAGGAGTAACTCGTCTAATAGGTTGTGCTTTGAGCCTTCCCTTGGACAGCAGTATTAGATTCCGATGCACCATTGCAGGTTTACTGTATCCCTTGGACCTTCAAATCAACGATGAAACACAGAAATTGCATCGATATAGAATACAAAATGCAAAACGTCGACTTATTTACAAGAGGAGTAACTCTTCTAATAGTTCGTGCTTTGAGCCTTTCCTGGGACAGCAGTATTAGATTCCGATGCACCATTGCAGGTTTACTGTATCGCTTGTACCTTCAAGTCAACGATGAAACAGAGAAATTGCATCGATATTGAATACAAAAGGCAAAATGTCGTTTTATTTATAAGAGGAGTAACTCTTCTAATAGTTCGTGCCTTGAGCCTTTCCTGGGACAGCAGTATTAGATTCCGATGCACCATTGCATGTTTACTGTATCCCTTGGACCCTCAAATCAACGATGAAACACAGAAATTGCATCGATATTGAATACAAGAGGCAAAATGTCGTTTTATTTACAAGAGGAGTAACTCTTCTAATTGTTCGTCAGGATAGAAGTCAGGAGCGGTTGGCGTTGTAAAATGACAATTGATTGAGTGGAATGGACCCAGTTTATTCTTGTAATGATGGTACAGTGGTGCCTACTTAGGGCCGAGCAGCCCCAAGAGTGTTTGCCGTCTGCTCATCAGTGAGGCAGAGGCTAGACGAGTGACTACTCGGGGCCGAGGTCAGAAGCTAAGAGAGCGCGGAGCTGTTTCCAAGCCGCCCTCGCCGCTCCCGGCCGCGTCCCCACGTTATCACACGATTAGTCTCTGATTGGAGGGTTGATTCCGCCAACGCGCCTTGCTAGTAGCGTACCCCCGTCAGCGCAACCAACCCGTGGGACTCGAGTCTAACCGAGGAGCACGTGGCAGGAATGTGCCGACCGTGGTCTTCCGGCCAGCACCTTCCACCACAGTATGCCTAAGCCGGCTACGGCCGAACATTGTGCATTGAAAATTTACTTAATAAAATTTTGTCGGCAATGATCCCTCTTGGGGGGTCTCTTTCCTGCACATCCTTTCCCCTTCCGAAGAAGGCTCCCTGAATGAAAATGAATAAGCCTATTCTAGTTGATTATTCCATTTAAAAAAATATATGATCAATATGTGCAAAAGTTACAAAGTGGCCTGAAGGGCTTGAAGGAAGGCTCTTGAATAACAAACTTGTGGTGCGACGGCAGTGAGGCGGCGCCATGCTGTGAGTGTGTGTCGGCGGTGTCAGTGGTGGTGGGTACCCAGGCGATGGTGAGGGGCACCGGAGCACCGCACACTGAAACACTCCACCCTCGTGGGGGGGAGAGAATGCTCCCAGGCCTAACAGTCACAAGGGGGTTTTTCCCCATAATATTACTTTGAGTTCTTAAATCTAGGATTACAATGGTAATTGCCCTAGTGGGTGAATGAGAACATTACAAAATGACAAAAATTTAAAGAGAAAACAAAATGACTTACATGAGGGTTAAAACTCGACAGTTAAATATTGATTCCATAGACTTTACATTGAAATACAAATCCATTACAAAATTAGTTCATTGACCTGACACCTAGACTACAACTTAATTCTAAGGGGGGGGGGGGGGGAGTCATGCCTGATCGCATGCACCAATGTTGGCAGGTAGTTTCAGGTGTGATATTCACCTTCAGGTTGTGGGGGTGGTACTACTTCTCGGAAGGAAGCGAAACATTTGCAAAACCCTCTTTTCAGAGTATCCAGGATACTATAATCAGAATCATTACAATGATGATTACCGAACCAGCGCTGGGTAATACAACGGTGGTTAATCGCTTGGTTTGGTGCCAATCAGCAATATGCGAGGCCACTCGGACACCAGCAACTTGGTTGTGTTCCCGGGTAAGGAGATGATTGATCGATTGGAGTAGATCTGAATCATTGGTAGTCGGTACATTCTTTAGCTTCTCATGGTGATGGAGTTTAAAAGAGAGTTCAGGAAGGCATAAGGTAAATGTGGGAATGGTGACATGAAAGGTGAAGTGCAACTGAGCTGATATCCTCATAGAAGCAGCGCATACGTAACATCTTGAACTATTATACACTAGGCCACTATTGTTCAGTGTTACCCGGTACGATTCAGTCTCTGACATTGAACGGTGGCACACCAGGGTGGCGCTGAAGGTCTGTGGAACAGCGAACAGAAAACTGTTGCCAACGGGCTGATTTATTGGTTGACGAAGTGAGGCTAGAACACGAGGACATGGAGGTGTAGTAGTTTCAGCTAAAAGCAGTGACATCTCGCACTCAGCATTGTTAGTGTGGAGCATAAGTAATGCGTTGTGTGGGAGCAACTGGGTAGTTCCGCGCGAGGGAGAGTGGCGTGCGTTTGTCGATCCCGACTAACTACTAAAAATTCTTGAGTCTGCCAAACAACATGGTGGTGAAGGGTGGCCCAAGAGACTGGAAAAGTGTGTATCTGATAGCACTCGTGTTCGCAATTTGCGCACGTGATTGGCAACCGCATTCGCATCCGAATACCGTCCGAATTACGGGTAAGTCGTACCTCCAACGCAGCATAGTAAAAGGGGAGGTTGCTTTCCCGCACGGCATAAAGCATTTGTTTAGGGGCCAGAATTTGCGACGACACATTGTGTAGGATGTGCAAGAAGGGCTCTGAGGGTAACAGATGTGGACTGAGCTCTCCTTGCAGTCCGAGTCGAATGGCCGAGTGTAACATGTGCACGTGTAACTGTGCTGTGTGTATATTAAATAAAAGAATCTGCGTGGTCTTCACAATGTCCAATGTGATAGTCAGATTACGTAATCCCGAGCGAAGATGAGTCCACTCTTGGTTAAAGGATTGTTCAAGTGCACCATAGTGTCGTGTCAATCTGTCGGCTACAACTTGTATTTGTCTAGTTGTGGCTAACAGGTTATTCTCAAGATGTGTCAGGCGCACCTGTTGATGTACCAACACTTCGTGATTAACTTGTGTTTCCGAAAGCGCTTGCTGTGTGTCCAAATCCCAGCGTTTTGCGCCTGTTTCGTCAGGAGTCCCAAAGACAGATTTTAATAATGTTCCTCCAACGGGCAACCAGGCTCGTTTGAAACGAGGCAGTGGTACTGCATCCCTAATACTGTTCAATTGACTTCGAAGGGTTGAAATAATTCTAGTCACTTCCCACAAAGATCGGAGAAACTCATGTTCCTTCGTCTGCGTCAAGAAGGTTTCATATTTTGACAATTGCTGAGCTGTATCATATAAAGCACGGTCTTCCTCTTCTAATAATGTTAAGTTGACATCAGCTAACACAATAGCATAATGTGGAGTATGCACCAGATTATGACGACGTCCAAAAAGCACGCCAGACGTGGAAGGGTAGACGTGAAATGAAGGCGCCTTAACGGCGACGACGACAACCATTGAGATTAACATGCTGCCCATTGCGGATGATAAATTGACAGCCATCTTAACGGAGGTTGCTTTCAGCTTCCAATGTTGACAACGGTCGACTGCGAGAGAAAGTATTAGTGACCCTAGAAGTAAAAATTTCCTGGCTTACATGATGAGTAATTCAGAGATGACAGAGGGGGTACAACGTTGTAGCAATAATTACCTGGTAAGTAGCGACGATGGACCCGTTCAGTCACGCTTACTGCTGAAGAAGGCCACGAAGTAGAACCACGGCAGGCAACCAACAGTTTGGCAGCCGTGGGGGTAGCAAGGCGGCAAGACGATGGTGTAATTCAACACTGAGTATCCGCTGATCAATCACGCGTCAGCAAAAAAGACGCTGAACGCGGAGGCAGTACTACGCAGCGCAGACTAAGCGTAACTCGCTGGAAAAATTTTTCAACCTGCTATGGGACGAAGGCCAAGTGTCGTTAATTAATGTGGGATTTTGTACCAAGAAAGTTTTTATTTTATTTTTTATTTTTTTTAAATGAATAAAATGAGAAGGAATCCTGTGATCGCGGTGTAAACCTTCTAGCGTTAAAAGGTTTTTTGGCTTTTCACATTTAACCAAATATAACATTGATGTTGATAATTCATGGCAATGTTTGCCGACAAGATAAAGAATGCAACCTTTTAACACTAGATTGCGTACTCACGGCAGTTCTCCTTGGCCGTTTCTTGGTACGTCTTGGTAAAAGAGAAAAATTAATGAATGATCGACGATGCGTCCGTTCTCGATTGTGTTTAGGAGACGTACGGATTGATTGCGTGAAAATAGTTTCTCAAATGACCTCTTAACCCGGATTGCTTTCACGCAATCAGACTCTTCAATGAAATTACCTAAGGGACCTATTTGAATAAAAAAAAAAAATTGGAAATGAATGCAAAACAGTGAAATTTTGTAAAAAAAATTGTCAGATCGTAAATTGAACACGTTAATGGTCTCCCAAATACAATCGACACACCGCGATAAAGAGCGAACCTGTAACAAAGTTCATTCAAACATAAACATTATTTGTGGTTAATTTAAAGAAAAGAATAAGCATAGATTTTCTGTACAGTGGAGGAAAAGTATATTATCAAAGAAGAAAGGCGTTAAACTATAAACATTACCAAATTTACAATGAATACAAAACTTACATTTTTATGTTTTTCTCATACATGGAGCAGTCCAACAATCGCTGCTTTTGTATGTGTGATATTTTGTAAAAATTAAATGTCCTGGCGTGCGCGTAAGTATTTTTTATCGTCACTAGGTTTACAAAAGCGTTTTCTTTCTTGATGATAACGTGGTTTTTCACACTAAACTTGTAGCGGTGCTACACAACACGTCTTAACAAGTCGGCAACCAAACATCAAAGGTAATGAAGTACATGTTAACATATCGGCGACCAGAAGTACAACTAACTATAAAGACTCTAGAATTTTCCTAACAAATGATAAATTGTTCTTTCTTCTGTTTCGCAGCTTCTTGCTATCAAGCGCTGCGGCAATGATTTTAAATATCTGCGCCCAGCGAGTCATAGTATTTAAAAGTACCTTTTAAACGCTGGCCGCGCGTCTTGGTGTAGGCGAACGTTATAAACAGATTTCGTTTTTTTTTACTCTCGTGTTGTCATGCTTAGTATCACTGCAAACTACAGCTTGGTGGCTGTCCTTTTCTCATATGCAAAATGTCTGAAATCCAATAATATCACATTGCTTCCCGCGTGGGGAGCGATGACTCCGTCAGGATCATCGAGACTCACGCGTAGTCGTGATATTATTGCTTTCGTGAAACAAGTTAGTATTACTTGCAAAAATTCTTTACAATAGATTTTACACACTGCATCAGACAAAGTGGTTAACATACAGAATATCGGGTAAGTATATTCGTACGACTGAAATTGATAGTAATTTGTCCATAGGGTAACTACATGACAATTGAACTGTGCTCTTACTAATGTACTGTACAAGGATAACAAATGCTCATTTCTCGGTAAAAGATAATGAAATTAAGATAAAGATACACATACACAGATACATTATACATGGCATAATAAATATTAAAGAATAACAAAGAAAGAAATTAATTGACTTCGCAGGAAGTCTGGGTGCTGTGTGCACTCGTGGAAAAAATATGTTACAAAAGAGTGACATTCTTGTTTTACAATGGCATATTACAGGAATATTTTTGTCGTTGTTTCGTCGAAGATTTCTTGCAGTAAATACGTAGCACTTTACTTATTTGTGGCTTTTATGACCTGCAAAAAAAAAAAAAAAATGTTTCACTACACTTGGGTAGGTATGAGTTGCACTGGGAGTGGTAGAACTTCGGGTATAAATGATAGCACTGCACGTGAGTGGGGAAATTGATTACACTTTCACAGTGGAGGAAAAGTAGGGCATCACTTTCACCGTGGAAGTTGGAGTAGTTGTCGGGGTGTGATGTTGCGTTGGAAATACGTCGTGGGTCAGGAACTGGAAGACTGGTTCTGCAACATGTTGAGCCGTATGGTGGCGGTCTCTATTTCACTTGACACTTGTCCGTGCTTCCATTTATGTTTTCGTACATGAAAAATACAGAAAAAAAAACTGTATTAGAATGTGCTTACTTACTAATAACTTAGTCTAAAAGAAAATTGGGTTAGGTAAGGATAACAATTGTTTATGTACATAAGGTCTCATTCTCTTAGGAATGCTTAGTTCTCATATTTATCTATTTTTCTGGTTTTACTTGGTTCGACACGTTTTCGTCATTACTCGGCCTGGTCAGTGAATTCGGTAGCAATTGTGAAAATCGAGCTTAACCCTCTAACCGGAACATCGTTTACTCGGCGGTAAGATGGAACATCGGTCTGCTAGACCGCTAGGACATTTAAAGTGTATTTTTCTCTATTTTTATGACTTTTCCGCACTTCTACGTTGCTTCTCTCTCTCTTTAAGGTGTAATTAAACATAATAATAGGTTTTTGAACCATAATATTTGTTAAAATACCAGTAAATTCAAGTTTATTACTAGGAAAAACTTTAATTTGCAGTGTTTTGTTGTTTACACATTACTCCTTTAGAAATACTTTTTTTTACATTATTATAGTTACAACACAAAGAAAATGAATACTAAAATGTAATGCAAAGAAAAAATTTAACTTTTATTTTTAATTGCACAAGTCTTGCACACTTTTCGTGAACACTCCAAGCACGTTGGTTCTTCGCAAGAAATACACTTGTAGGCAGTTTTCCTCTTTTTTTGATATGGACAAAATCGACAGGTTTTTCTTTTACCAAGTGTGTCCGTCGGACACTCATCAACTCGAACAACAAATTTATTCCGTTGGCTAACGATTTGCTTTTCTTTTGCTGCCTCTTCTTCTAAAGATGAAATAATACTTTGTAGCTCTTGAGGCAGATTGGAGATTGCCAGTCGGGATTTTACGAAATCGTAGACCAAATATAGAGAAACTCTTTTCAGGAAATCAAAACGTGATACGGTTTTCTTCTCTCCAAAAAGTCCATAAAGTATACTTGCGTTTGATCCAGCCATGGCCACCATGTGGTAAAAAATAGCCAACGGCCACCTTCTTGTTTTGCGATTAGTAGAATAAACACTGCACTTCATATCTAGCGTGTCTATTCCACTTTTTGTGGCGTTATAAAAAGATATGATTTCAGGTTTATCATTTGAAACGTCAGTGTAATTGGAATGATGCATTGACGAAAGAAGTAGGACTGCCTTATTCCTTTTTGGGACATAAGAAAGCAGAGTCATTTCTTTCGTAAAGCCATAAAGGCTGGACCCAATTTCACGATCGCTTCTTGCTTGAAATTCTGCTGGTATCTGGGGTCTGTTTCTTTTTAGTGTCCCAACTAATGTCAAATTGTGAGCTAGTAGCTCCTGGGCAAGTTCCACAGAACAAAACCAATTGTCGCAACTAATATTTCTGTTTGTGCCATACAGCCCTTTAGATAGGCGGATTACAGACTGCGTGGGAATGCTCTTTTTCTTTTCTGCTGTAGAAAGTGTGGCTCCATCACAGCCTTTGCCGGAGTAGATGTAGGCATTGTAAATATATGCATTGTGTGCATCTGCCAGACCCATGACCTTAATGCCATATTTAGCCGGTTTATTCGGCATATATATACGAAATTTAACCCTCCCTCTGAAAGGCACCAAAGTTTCATCAACTGTCAAATGCGCTCCAGGGCTATAAATTTGTTGGCAGTTCCAAATAAACTTATTAAATATGTCTGTAATGGCAGCAGCTGGGTCATATTTTTCCCTCTGTTCCCTCGTGCTCGAGTCATCGAATCTAAATGCCCTAAGCAATATTCCTAATCGCTTTTCTGTTATTATTGATCGAAAAATTGGCCTCCCCAAGACCGAAGTGGAAAACAGCGAGGTCATAGGCTCCCTCGCAGATTTGAATATGCTGCAAAGAACTGTGACTCCAATCACAGCGTTCACTTCCTGCACAGTAGTGTCTCTGTAAGCTACACTTTCTTTTAGTTCAATAACAGAACGAATTTTGGCCAACTTTTCATTAGTATGCTTTACAATCGTCTCAATCATGTCGTCAGTAAACAAAAGGCGCCACACTTCACCTGGGAGTGGGTTTTTCCCCACGGTAAGAGCAGGCCCTTGTATCTTTGATAGCCGTACCTTTATTATATTGGATGCTGCTGTTCGCGTCTTAGAGCGAACAGGAGTTGATGACCATGTGAAACACTTGTTTCTTCCGTAGTAAGAAACTGGAAGACGACTCTCATCTAGAGTGTCATCAGAACGCGTAGATGAGCTAGCAACATCAGCAGGCTTCTGTGGAGTGATTAGTCTGCTTCCACCAGAAGTTATGTCAGACTGTGGTTGCTCTCCAGTTTCTTCGCGAACTGCGGTATTTTCGACTTCAAATATTTCTCGAATAGTTTCATCATCGCGATCATCATCATTGGGAGAGTCATCGTCATTATCTGTTTCATTGCGAAGATCTTGGATAGTAAGGTCCTCATCTGGAATGCATGATTCATCTGAATCCACTTCCGAGTCTGATTCTTCAAGGTAATTTTGAGAGCGTGCAAGGGCTACAATTCTTTTCGACCGATTTGAAACATATTTCGGACCTTCCATTGTAAACCTGCAAGGAAAAAGGGAAAAATGAGTTTTAACGAAATTTAATGGGGATAATTCTATCGCTGTAATAAGTTTGCGCGGTAAATTGGAGAATGTGTGTGAAAAACGGAAAGAGGAAAAATTAAAACGTTAAATACGAGTTGTTACACTTTTTTCTCGTTCTTCTATGAACACAAAAGTATTAAGCATCGTGTGGTGGCAAAAATTTCAATCAAATAGATGAAATGTTGCTACACAGAAAACAGAAGAGTTCAAAGAGTGGAACATCGGTCATACAGACCGACAAATGCGTGATACTTTAGGAACACCGGTCTGGGAGACCGGCAAAAATTTGACACTTTTAGGAACACCCGGTCTGTCAGACCGGGAGGGGAATGCATTTTTTCGGAACACGGTCTCACAGACCGACAATACGTAACAAAAATTCTACTTACTTGAAAACAATGCATGCGCCGACAATACGTTGTTGGCCAGCTGCGGTTCGGGACCCGACTGAAGATTACTGGGCTTCTCCCCACCCTCACGAACAATGCAGCGCCGTTAGCATTGTTAATGTCAACTATGGCGGTATCTCAGACCGATGTTCCGTTCAAAGGGTTAAGACTCTTCCGATTAGTGTCTTTATAATTTCACAAGGTACATGGGTGCTTAATTCATTGCTTTATCATATTTTATTTTGAATGCATTTCAAACACATTTGGCATCCGCGCTCGTTGTGCAAAGAGAAATTGATTGTTGAGCGCTCAGCGTACACAGTGTTACGTCCGTTGGTCACAATCACGTGATAATAACTCGACAGTTCCACAAAGCTAGCAGCAGTATTCTGCGAGAAGCAGAGCGCTTGGTGTCTACTAGCCGTGGTGTGAGTTTTTACACAGTTTTCCATCGACTCTGGATTACGGAAGCAGCCAGATGCGGCGACTCCCGCAGCTGTTTCAAAGAATGTGTCCGTGGAAAGGCGTACAGTACCGTTTGTGGTAAGTACAACACTTATTCACTTTCACTCTTCGGCTTTCTACATCGCGGTTTCGTGGTACAAGTACTTATAACATTACTTCACACGAGGTATTTCACACGTGTCCTTGGAGTTATCACCTTTTCAGTTCACACGTTATTATTAATTCGTGTTCACATTTATTTGGTCGTCATGTTAAGGTTCACACGCACCACTTTTATACGTGTCCATTAATTACTTGTCTATAGTCAGTTCACAAGCAGTGTGTCCATTTATTACTGACTGCATTATTACTACAAAGTACAGTTAACATTTACTATACATATCATGTCTAAAAATTATTTACAAAGAAATATTTAGTCTCTGTGACTACAAGGCCTGACGAAAAGCGTGTCTCTTGTTCGTAGTTTGTGCTTCCAAGGCACTTTAGGTTTACACTTTGTTCGAAATCTTGTTATTCTTTTCTTTTTACAATAGTTACTCTTTTCTCAAGTTCAGCTCTTTTATTTTCTCTCTATTACGTCGTTAGTTTGAAGACATAGCCAATGTGGCTTCGTTTACGTGATGAACAGTTCGTGTTCAAACTACCATTAGGGAAATTGGGAAGCTTGGTGTTCCCTGTCGTGCAACTGCACATAACAAATCTTAATTGAACACGCAATTTGCGGAGAATAAGCATAGCCCGTCGACAACCAATGTGTCACGACTATCCATTCGTATAGCCTGTATGTATCAATCATGCAACCAGCTCGTAAAATTCACTTCTCTACTGGATAAGGTAGGATGGTAAGGATAGTGGTTAGAGGAAAACACAAAAGACTTTTCTGGAGTGAAGAGATTTGAAGACACAGTGTTAATGACGTATGATATGATGAGCTTAACATAAATTATTATCACCTTAGTTTTTCATGACAAATAGCATAATTAAATCGGTACAGTAGTTTCAGTGTCGTCTGATCCAGGTCTCTAAACAATTTTCTATGCATATCTAAAATTACTTAAACGATGCATTAGCAGTGAACTGTGTCTGTTAACTATCTTCTGTTCCATGTATCGTAAAATTGGTTTAAAAAAAAAAAAAATCGTCGTATCTCGAGGACCTGAAATAGATATTTCTAGTACTAAACTAGTTTATTTATAAATGATCTTTGTAAGTGTTTCAGCTGCACTGTGCCGTAGAATTGTTATGAGCGTATACGGTTTTCTCCGTATTATAGTAAAATAATTGAGTTGCGCACTTCTTTCCTGCTACCTGGATCGTTATTGACTTACTTGATTCTTATATGCTAAGCTGCTGCTTTTTGCCTGCTGCGTTTCATAGGTGGTCTCATAAAATTTGTTGTCACACACTCCTTATGCATAACATAACATTTCCTCATTAGAGTAAGCGATCTTAAACTTTTTTTTTTTTTTTTTTTTTTTTTAGCTACGAACAATCATTCTGGTCTGAATGATCATTTTAATTTATTTCATTCAAGAGGAGAGAGCTTTGCTATAGGCCTACTTAAAACTAGTGATAGCAGGTGGCACTTAGCACGTTCCTACTATAATATTTATTTGTCAGCTCTTTCGGCTGTGGCCGTTCATTGCTCAATTAACTTAAAACTAACTTACATCTAAGGCAAATCTTGCTCTCCTACAATGAACGTGTTTTACTTCAGGTGCTCATATAAATTACTTATCTTGTTGTGGCAGGTCGACAGGGTGTTAGTCCTGTGCATTACTCTTACATATGTAGGTACTTCACACATAGTATGACAACTTATAGTGGTGTGTATATTTTATTTTAGCAGCTTAACAGATATTTTCAATGGTTGACTCGGTATTTCTTCAAGTCTGCGTGATGAAATAATCCTTTTATTCGTCCAGATACAGGGTCAGCTAATAGATAGCAACCAATGTGCGGCTTTCTTAATATAATATATGGTTCTTCATACAAGTGCTGCCACTTGCGATTCTTATGATGAATCAAAGATGGTTTGAAGTGGGTCTTTAATAGCACTCGTTCATTTATACGATACGATAAGACTTTGCTAATGTGTTTGTCGTGCGCCTTTTTTCTTAGGTTGGCATGAGTGGTTAAAGATATGAGAGCTTGTCTTAACTTGTCGTCTAGTGTTAAATGTTACTTCAGGGTGTTGTAATTTTGGGATGGGGTCTACCCATTCATTTCTTTCTAGTCGTTTAGAGACTAGTTCTGATTGTGTGAAACCAGTTGATGTGTGAGGTAAATTATTAACAATCTTTTCAAAGGGTGTGAGGAAATCAATCCACTGTGTCTGCTGGTTTAGAATATATGTTCGTATGAAACGATTGAACTCTTTGAATACTCTTTCTGTGGGATTACTTTACTTGACTAGTATTTTGCGACATACCAGGTCGAAAATTTGCGTTCGTATCACATACGACTTGTGCATCTGTTGATTGCGTGTTATTTGACATCGCGTTTGGTGCTTGGTTCGCCTGTGTGCAGAAAATGGTCGGATTTCCTTGGCTATTATGACCGGCGGTGTCAGGAAAAGCATGCGACGAATTGTCCTGACTATGGCTCCTGAACTGTTGGTCTGGTTGGTGAGAAAATGTCGCATTTTTCGGCTGTGAAGAATTCATTTGGTGAGAGGGAGTGAAGTGACTCGGCTGACTGTACTGTTGTGGTCTGTTATAATTGTTCCATGTCTTTCCCTTGTGACGATTTCCATTATTCGTCTTGTTGTTCTGGTACTGGTAATTACTGTTGTGATTTATCGGTGAATTACCGTATTGTTGCGGTCTGTTTCGATAAATCGGATTGTATCTATTCTGGTGTGGATATTTGTTATATTGTTTTCCGTTACGGCGGTTGAAACTGTTATGATTGCCGTAAAGCTGAGCGTTTGGTGTCCAGTGTTATGTTGGTACGACAGTCCATTGACGCAACTTGTTATGTGCTGCTGCGGAGCGGGAGGTCCATTATTATAATTATTCCGCGCGCTCGCACGCACATCCTCATAGATCATATCCAAATTTTCAAGAGCAGAAAGAAAGGCTTCTAGGTCTTCTTCACTCACATTAACTAGTTTTTCACTTATTGACACAGGAAGTTTTGACTTGAAGATCATAATTACATCTTTGGTTGAAATGGACGTGTCCCAATACTGAATTTTACGTAGATATTTTTCAAAATAACCTCTCAAACCTCCCCCTCTGGTGTTGAAAGGTTCGGCGTTGTAAACCTTTCGGAGTCTTTGTTGTATACCTGAACTCCAGAATTAATTCAAGAAATGCTTTTCAAAATCTGCATAGGTGCGACATTTGTCTATTATTTCTGTACCCCAAATTGATGATTGACCGTGTACATAGCCTAAGATGAACTGTATCCGCTGCCTGTCGTTCCATGATTCTGGAAAAGCACCTGTGAATGATTTTAGAAATACCATGGGATGTATATTTCGTTTTTCAGGTATAAAAGGCTGAAAAACTCTGTGTTTTAGCACACTCTCGTCTCGCATTAGTTCAACGAGTGTTAGTTGATCGGCATTACTACGTGACGTAGAAGTTTCGTCACGCGTATTATTTACTGTTGGTGAGAATTGTACCTGACACGCGGGATATTGACGATTATCGTGTTCTGGCGGTAGCGAATACTCACTTTGATTGTCACCTTGCAATTCCGTAACTTGTCGTTTCAGTTGATCTATATCATTGCTTAGCTGACGTTTCCATTCCAGAAGATCGTGGCTAAATGCTCGTCTGATTTCACCTAATTCACTGGTTAAAGTGTCACCAGAAGTACAGGGAGCTGTAGCAGATTTAACCGTACCGTTTAGTTCAGCGTGTACCTTGCTGACAATGTACTGTTCTTTGGATTGCATCCACTCTTCAAATTCCCTATTAAGTGGATTGCTTATACCGGTGTTGACATTTGCGATCTTTTTGTCAATATTGACATCGGATATTTGCTGAGAAAGGTCTTCAACTCGCTCGCCAACGTGGTTGGCACCTTCTGTCAATTGGCTTAATCTGTTTGAAACATCACTGTACTGTTTCAAAGAGTCACTCGCAGTTGATTTACACACATCATTTGGACCTGCATATCTGTGAACTTGCTACCAATATTGGTCTCGGCGGATTCCACCATCGAAAGAACACTATCAATTTTTGGTGTACGCTTGCGTTTAGCTCACTTGCGTAAGCAGTGGTAATGGCTTTAATTTTCTCCTCCATGGTGTCATTCGAATTTTTGATTTGTGCTTGGATGTCGGTAATAACAGAATTTATATTGTTCATTCGCACTTGAGTGTCCTCTATCCTTGATTCTAAACTGTTGAACCTGCTGTCACTTTGATTTGCTAACTGACTGATTTGCGTTTCAATATTGTCACTTTGGTTTGTTAACTATCCCATTCGAGTGTCAAGATTACCCATGTGAGCTTCAATGTTATCACTCTTGTTTGTAAGCTGTGCCATGTTTGCTTCAAAACTGGTTTTCATATCAGCAAACAATTTTAGTATATCTGACAGCGAGCATTCACGTGACTGCGACGCGGTCTGTGGCGCCGACAGCTCACGTGTCGCTTCGTCGTCTGTTGTTCCCTCACTACGAGATTCAGGTTTGTTTACATCCGCGCGCGGTCTAAGTTGCCTTGGTTGCTCATCGGCCATCGTAAATTTAAAGTAGTTACACTGCACGAGCTAGAAAAGATAATTTTTTTTAAATTATGATTTTCACTTGTCAGGTGCGCCAAAGATTTCGAGTCCTGATTTCTCAGATATTGCTTGCGCGTTATAAACAATTGAAACTCTGACACACGAAAATGCCAATATGGCAACGGGAGTGATAAAATAAATGAGAAACATTTATAGAGCACTGAAACTGGCACAGATAGCGGCCATTGTGATTCACTAAAATGCACAACAATGGAAATTCTTGCTAACTATTTCTAACTATTGTAAGCGAAATGATGTGATAGAGGCGGATCTAATAGCAAAAGGAAACAGAAATTAGGAAATTAAATTGCTTGAGGAAAAGGAAAAAAGCGTAGAGAGTGAATGTCACGAGCCGACTGAATGCTCGGTAGGCAAAGTTTCAAACGTAAAGAAAAATCGTACTCACATTAGTTGTCTTGCGCGCTGCTATTTATTGCTGTTGTGGATTATTACTGCGATTTTCTGCGTATGCGTCGTTTTCTTTATCACTGGTTTTGGCTTCCAATTTTCTACAGATGGTAGCATGACAATGAAAAGAACAAATTAGTTTTTTTAGTCATGTCCCTGTTCGGGCGCCACATCTAGCGTTAAAAGGTTTTGCTTTTAACATTTAACCAAATATAACATTGATGATGATAATTTATGGCAATGTTTGCCGACAAGATAAAGAATGCAACCTTCAACACTAGATTGCGTACTCACGGCAGTTCTCCTTGGCCGTTTTTTGGTACGACTTGGAAAGAGAGAAAAATTAATGAATGATCGACGATGCGTCGGTTCTCGATTGTGTTCAGGAGACGTACGGATTGATTGCGCGAAAATAGTTTCTCAAATGACCTCTTAACCCGGATTGCTTTCACGCAATCAGACTGTTCAATGAAATTACCTAAGGTACCTATTTGAATAATAAAAAGAATTGGAAATGAATACAAGACAGTGAAATTTTGTAGAAAAAAGTTTTCAGATGGGAAATTGAACACATTAATGGTCTCCCAAATACAATCGAGACACCACGATAAAAAGCGAACCTGTAACAAAGTTCATTTAAAAATAAACATTATTTGTGGTTAATTTAAAGAAAAGAGTAAGCATAGATTTTCTGTACAGTGAAGCATCAATATATTCTCAAAGAACAAAGGCGTTAATCTATAAACATTAACAAATTTACAGCGAATACAAAACTTACATTTTGATGTTTTTCTCATAGATGGAGTAGTCCAACAAACGCTGCTTTTGTATGTGTGATATTTTGTAAAAATTAAATGTCCTGGCGTGCGCGTAGGTATTTTTTTTATCGTCACAAGGTCTACAAAAGGGTTTTTTTTCTTCTTGGTGATAACGTGGTATTTCACGCTAAATGAAGTATAACTTGTAGCGGCGCTACAAAACACGTCTTAACAAGTCGACGACCAAACATCAAAGGTAATCAAGTACATGTTAACATCTCGGCGACCAGAAGTACAACTAACTATATAGACTCTAGAACTTTCCTAACAAATGATAAATTGTTCTTTCTTCTGTTTCGCAGCTTCTTGCTATCAAGCGCTGAGGCAATGATTTTAAATATCTGCGCCCAGCGAGTCATAGTATTTAAAACTACCTTTTAAACGCTGGCCGCGCGTCTTGGTATAGGCGCACGTTATAAACAGATTTCGTTTCTTTACTCTCGCGTTGTCATGCTTAGTATCATTACAAACTACAGCTCGATGGCTGTACTTTTCTCATATGCAAAATGTCTGAAATCCAATAATATCACAAACGCTGTTAGGTTCTTCGCAATGATTTCGTCTGAACTTATCTCCGGCTTTAGCCAGCTTTCTTGAGCATCAGTGCTTTCTTTTAGCTCTTGTAGCTCTGGTACTTTCCCAACACAGCTACGACAGTTTACATCTGTTATTCCGATGGTTCCTGTATCTAAGTTCTTCCTGTGTTCGGCCTGCACCCTTTTATAACTGAAGCCCTTCTTGCGTTTTCCCGATACCCTCTAACCTAAGAAAACCGCCCAGTCCACGCCTCACAGCCCCTGCTACCCGTGTAGCCGCCTGCTGCGTGTAGTGGACGCCTAACCTATTCGGCGGATTTACCTCTTGTCGTCTGTGTCGCGTGAGCAACGTTTCGTGTAAACACCTTTCCATACTCCTGAGTAATGTGCTAAAAACTGCAACGTCGCAATTCTTACTGCAGGCTTCGTTCACCGAAGCTACGATAAAAGGGATGGAGGGGACAAAGTGTCGGTTGTGAATAGCCAAAATTGTTTTGGGAAAAGAACACAGTACAGTTTTTAAGATCTGTGGGCGGGACCTGCCTCATGTCGCAGTAAAACGCTCGGAGGCAGCTGTTTTGCCAACGAGGTACACGCGTAATGGACAATGTTGGTGGCGTTGTGTCTCCTAGCGTGTTATGCTGTGAACTGGACAGCAAAGCTTTGCAGTTGAGCATAACGATTAGGCGAGGGTCTCGCGGATTCTGCACTGCACTGCATTATCGTTATTACGGCTATTAATACAGTGTAAGGGCTTGGTTTTCACTGGAGCAGCAGTTGTCATAATATTGTTTAAACAATTGAGTTCAGCTTCGCATTTTATCTTTACCACCCGTTAACAAGACCACCCCTCCTGACAGAACTTTCTCACAAAAAATTCAAGCGGGCGGATTTAAGACGTTTCACTGCACGATAGGCGGTTTTTTTTAAATTTAAGTTCGATGTGTTGAAAATTTATAAATCCATTACTGTAGCGCAGTGGAGTAATATTTTTGTGAAAATATGCGCTTATCTGCATTCGAATACTGAGCGCTCAAACTTTCCCTCCCGTGATGTTTGAGAGGCAAGAGCGTGGGCGGTGCCGGGTCTTCCCCCAGCCTGACTGCTGACTGGCTGCAGCCCACGGCAGGTCTCGCCTCCCCCCTATTCCGGCTGCCCCACAGTGCGTAACGCGCTCGCACGCAATGCTGACGTGCATCCTCGGAAAATCCTTTCTCAAATTAGGGCTGGTGATTGGCACTGCAAGACTGCTTTCGATCAAGAATTCCCCTTTCTCGTCCGCACTAGACTGTATTCATATTCGCCTTTTTTTCCTTCCTTCGTGTGTTACTTTTGCTTCCATGATAGCAGAATTACTTCATACCATCAACTTCGAGGTCCCCAATTTTGATGCCAACTTTCCTCCTAATGTCATTTCTATACCCTTCTCCTGTTCCCTCTGTCTTTGCTTTACTGTCAGTCCAGATTCTGGATTGAATAGGCTGCTTATTTTATTCAACAGGCCCTGCGATTGTATCTCAACTTCACTCGCGATAGCAATGATTTCAGCGAACCTTATCACCGATATCGTTCCACCTTGAATTTAAATCCCACTCCTAGACTTTTCTTTGATTTCAGTCATTGTTTCTCCGCTGTATTGATTCAGTATTAGGAGCGAAAGTCCGCATCCCCGTCTTGTACTCTTTGTATTCCGAGTGCTTCGTTCTTGGTCTTTCATTTTTATTTTTTCACCTTTGATTCTTGACTTTATACCATATCACCCGTTTTCCCCTCTTAAAGATTACACCTGTTTTCCTGAGAATTTCCAAATAGTTGTACCATTTTAGACTGGAGATTCCTTTTTCTATGTCGACAGATACTATAAGCGTGTCTCGGTTGTTTGTAAGTCTGACTTCCGTCATCGAGCGCAACGTCAGAACTGCCTCTATGGCGTATTTACCTTTCCTCAAGCCAACTGATTGTCATCGAACGGATCCTCAAATTTCTTTTCTGTTCTTCGGTACGTTATTCTTTTCAGTCATGAGGTGCTAAGCGGTGTGTACTTTACTTCTCGTTGTTGTCCGCCCTTCCTATATTCGAGATTCTACACACGACTTTTTCTTTCGTATGTCTAATAGTAAGAGGGTCATTCAATAGCTAAATTTGTCTGGAGAGAAAGCGTTCATTTCTACAAAACAATACTTTTTCTACATTCCAACACAGTCCGCTTGAACATTTATGCACTTGTTCCAATAGGCTAAAAGCTTTTTTATTCCAGCTGCAGAAAACTCTTTATCTTGATGTTTGAACCAATTTCGCACAAAACTTTTTCACGTCCTCGTTGTCCTGGAACCTCTTGCAACATCATGCCTCCTTCAGTGCTCCAAACAAATAGAAATCACTAGGAGCTAAATCAGGGCTGTTAGAGGGATTAAGCAGTACTTTCCACACCATTTTGTCGATGGTTTCACGGGTTAGTTGAGCAATATGAGGACGCGCGTTGTCATGATGGAGAATCACACCTCTTCTCTTAGATCCACGACATCTGACCCTCATGGCTAGCTTCACCTTGTTTAAAATCAAATCCGAGTAGTATTGGCTGTTCATTGTGCGGTGCTCTTCGAGATAATCACAAATCATTCCAAAACACCGTGAACATGACTTATCTTGATGATGTTTGGTTTTGTCTGCTAACTCGAAACCTCTTCTGCAAACATACTTGAATATCCTTTCGTAGGCAACTTGGGCAATAATTTTAGATATTTCGCAGAAATGTGTACCGCTTCTGTCTTATCTGAGTGCAACACTTCGAAACCTGTGTTGCCTGTCACGCCAAAACTGGATCCTTTATCTTTTCCGTAGTTTCCTACATGTTCCTCCGTCGCGTCATCAGACCAATCCTCCCTCCTGGAGAGGCCTTCTGTGGGCTTGCATTGCCCTCTGTTGTCAGTGTGAGACTTTGTTCTTGAGGTTTCCCTGTATTTCTGAAGCCACTGCAGAAACGAACATGCAACTTTTACACGGCATTCCGAGTTACGTCCTTGGTGTACTGGACGCAAGTGACTGCATTTCAGTCACTACTTTGGCCAGTAAAATATTCTGACTATACGGTTGAATGTCGCGTAATATTTCTGACTCTGTCTAAAATAATTTTAACTGTTTCTATGTTAGTTCTGCAGACTCGGTATATGTATGTTGCAACTGTCTGAAAATCTGAATAGCCTAGTCCAAGTGGTTCCTGAGATTTAGGGAAAGATGCAACTGAAAATGTAAATTTTCAGAAATATGTTGTAAAGCGTGAAATGAGTGAAACTTATATTCGTGTCTACTGTGACGCCGTCATTAGCAAGTACGTCCAAACGTGACAAACGGGCTGTTATTTTTTTCTCGACAGCTGGAGCACAAACACCGGCAGACGTCGACGGGAGACTGAAGGACGAGTGCGGGGCAGCCCGTGTGCCAGAGACCACTGTCGTGCAGGGGGGGGGGGGGGCGCTGCCGCTTCAGGCGACGCACGGGGCCGCGTCGCTGGAGTCACGCCCACGCGAGTGGGAGGCGGCCGAGCAGCCGCCCTGCAGCCCCGACGCCTCCCCACGCGACTGTCGCGGCTTCGGTCCCTTAAAAAGGCCGACGATTCCCGCGGAACGAGAGCCTGCAGCAGGCAGCTGAGGACAAAGTGTTCCACCAGACGGGGATCTCCAACCCGGTGACGGTGGGGGGACAACACACACTGAGTGGCTCACCGTTCCTGGACTGTGCGGACTTCCAACGGAAACTTTTTGATCGCCCCTTTAAAACACTACAGACCACCCAGTTCTCGTGTCTTATTTCCCCCCAAAATTCAGTGTCGAACTGACGTCCACACAGGATTGCTGGATGACTCATTTGGACCCTCAACCCGTCCCCGCAGTAACTTCCTCAGCAAGTCAGCGCGTGCCAGGTCTCTAAGTGGGCTTTATAATTTCCCCGACTGCTCCAAAGACGAAGCGTTGAAAGATGTGTGAAGTGTCTGAGAAGCGGGCGTCGCGATACCTGCCCAGTGAATCTCGCCTGGGAGGGTGAAGCTGAAGCCCGGGTGTGTCGTCAGAAGACAGCCTACACTGGCCTTCTGATTCAGACAAGAAGATCGTGGCTATCACTTCTGTTGGCATCTCGTAGTATTGTTCCAACTGATCAATAATTTTGTCTGGTAGCCTACCCTCGAAGAAAAGAGTCAGTGTAAGCACTCAAACGCAGAGACCCAGTGCAGGCATTCATACAAGAGACGTGAAACTCAGAGAGTTGCCAGTCGGTTGCCCCACATCAACTTTGGCCATTCGGATCCCGAGAGTCACTGTGAAACATTCGTGTACCTGATAACGAGATAGATACCAGACCAGTTCCATCTGGTTGTGTCACTCTCCTGAGAAAACATCCGGAACGATAAAACAGTCGACTGGGGAGTCGGTCACCAATACCAGTCAGGTGAACCACTATGAACCACCAACAGTCCTACAGTAATGCAAAAGTGAGTGCGGTACATCCAGCCCCTTCCGCTGCTTTTACTGCAACATTAGTGTTCCAGCTAGACAACGCAACACTACTCCCAAACTTCCTAACAGGCTGCACTCTTATAAATTATCGTATAGTTCATTACCAATAGCATACAGGCCCTATACTAGTTAATACGTCCCAAAGTATTTTATAATAGTGTACACAACGTGCCTGCATAACTGCCAATCACATACTTTCAACGAGACAAGCACTTTCAACACAACCACGCTCTCACTCTGTGACTGCACTGTGCATCACTGAAAGTTTTCCCTTAGCTCTCCTGGCTGTACAATACAGGACGAAATTTGGTTAACGAGTTGTAGTGTAGCATCAGCTAAAATTCTGAACGAATGTCTTTACACAAAGCACCAGAGTGCAGCATATATACAGCTTTTTCCGCTGCTGCTCCCACAACAGGAACGAGGTGTTCAGTACCAGCAGTACGATGATTCATTGCTCATGTAAAAAGCTTCAAATCTTCTTAAGTGTTTCTAGCTTTGACATACAGAGCCCATAACATGTGGTATATTCGAAGGAATGTTTACCAAAAAGAGACTTTGGTATACTTGGAAGAATATTCAGCTATGGGACATACATCCCGCCTGTGTAGCTATCCTCCCTACATTTGTGAAATGTGAACTTTCAATGGGACACCAGCCCTCCGTTGTCGCCGAGCGGTTCAAGGCACTTCAGTCCGGAACTGTGGTGCTGCTATGGTCACAGGTTCGAATCCTGCCTCGGGCATGGATGTATGTGATGTCCTTAGGTTAGTTAGGTTTAAGTAGTTCTAAGTTCTAGGCGACTGACGACCTCAGGTATAAGTCCCATAGTGTTCAGTGCCATTTGAACACTTTGAGTAATCGGGTGAAGGGTGGTGTCCCATTGCTTCTGTTATACACCATTGGTGTCTAAGGTGTTGCTTACCTCATTTCGATGAAATGTAAAGAAACCTCTAGGGATTCCCGAACGAACACGATAATATGTGGGGTGCATTCGGCTAATACAGTGGTGTTCCCACATAATGAGTGCGGCCATATCTTGTGGCACGACTGGACCATACTGAATATTAAGTTCTGGGGAACTGCAATATGCAGATCGCCTTGCCAATCTGACTGGTATCTTAATATGTTTATTTGAGTTGTTAACTCTACTGTAACGGTCAATGGAATTCATTGTGGCCTGTGTGGAGTAGGAGGGGCACTTCGGCAAAGGTACTCTTTATTCTTATTCTCGAGAAACGTGACCTGCTGACGATATGGCCACTATACGCTCATTCTCGATCGCCAGCAGGTGGCGGCGGCAGGGGTAGGGGGGGGGGGGTAGGGTGGAGGCCGGCGGCTGCGGCAGACGCACCAGCCGGGCGTGACTTTCCAGGACGACAACGCCGCAGTCGCCACTCTGCGCGTCGCACAGCACTGCCTGCTGTGGCGCTCGTCACGTCGCCTCGCAGGTCCAGCCGTGTAGCTCACCGTAACCTGATAGAAGCCCCAGGGTATGTTGAGTTAACGCAGCAGACTCCAGGGTCCTTCCTCCGTGTCGTGTCGCCACACTGACGCATTAGAGGTGTCCGGTCCCACAGTGGGGCAAGCTTTTTAGATGAGCAATGAATCACCACAACTGTTGCACAGCTCCATCCCCCCACGTGTAGCTCAGCGTCGATGGCAGAAGCGTACATTACCCACCCTGTGTCTCATGTCTGGGGGATTTACGACTTAAAATAATCATTTCGGTTCGTTGTCGGTAAACTGAAGGGCGACGGGTATAACCATCTCTACCTTCTGCTGTCCCTGCGACTCTGGAATTACGTGACGTTCCAGCAAGACCACGCACGTCACACACTGCGGTAAATAGCTCCACTACCGCTAAAATACACCTCACCTCACCACACCTTGCCATGACACACAGGGGCACATTCGCATATCGTGTTGTGCCAAACTGCCACCAAAGATGATTCGTAATAGGTAACTGAAGCGTGCTGGATAATCCACCTCCTCTTTGGCCTTCCCTCTCCTCAGTGGATCGTGTACTTCAAGATGGAAATCGCAAATTTACTCGCGTACTCCACAACAGACCTCTACTTTCGTAGAAGTTCCTAAGCGGCACTACCATGCAGAGCCGATAGTACATAACATGACTGACAGACCTGTAACGTTACGTTACCCCACGTGTGCGTTGAGGGCTCACCAAAGGTTCCGCGACACGTCATGCCTCTTCTCACACTGTTCCTCACATCACCAGGACGTGACCTTCGAGTAGGAGACTTCCAATGTATACTGCATTATAAACTTTGCGTTTAATGTTAGGCAGAAACATAACCTTATATTACTCCTGAACTGTTTAGGGAACGGGGAACTCTGGCAGAAAAGGTATCATTATTTTTGCATTACTGCAGCACAAGTGTGATGTCATTCTCCAGGAAGACAACGAATATGTGTCACTGTGCTACATGGCTCCTCCATGTCAGATGTAAGTCAGGTCACTTCAGAGAGCGAGATAAAGAACCAAGTTTGACTATCACGTTGTCGGGAAGCGTTATCTAAAATAAACAGGGTCGTTTGCTCCATGAAGTCGGAATCGGCAGGATAGGCGCAACCTGGTATGCTGCCGCTCTATCGACTTCACTGGGATGTCATCTCCCAGCAATACATTCCTCACTCACTCACTTTCTGAATTACACAGTTCCACCCATCCAGCTATTACTTCTTTCCACTCTTAGTGAACACAGGACCTATTTTTAAGTTTCCATTGTGGACAATTAGAAGCTATGATAATTCATCTCTTTCATTCATCTCACACAAGGTTTGCTAGTTTCATTCAGGCCAGACTCCAACTGTCCCTTAAACATCCTTCAGCCGTCATCTTCCAGCAGCACAACTCCCTCATTCACTTTTTACGCAGGGACACACTTCAACATGGGAGTAACATATGGGATACACTGTGAGTTCCAAGTCTTAACATGAAATATCTCTCGTCTTTTATGAGGAGTCGTTGAATTCTGCAAGACATATCAAGTGTGTTATGCTACAATTCCTACATAAGTAGGACGTTATTTTCCAGCAGAAGAATGCATCTTTATCACATTCACCGTTAAACGCGACGAAGCACTCACATATTTCTCAACTCGATGGACAGTGACAGACAACACCAGCATTAAGCTTATAACACAGCACAATAGAAAATATAATCACAGCTGACAGATTCAAGGAACAGTAAAGTAAGTAGAATGCATCTGAACCGTGAATTTGCTTTCAAAACCTTTTTTTTAAGTATTTGCTTTATTTACTAGCGATTCATCAAGAACATTAACACATTTAATCACACTATGTGAGCGTGGAAGTAGTTGCCAGCGGGTAACTGATGAAAACAAATGAAATTTCTTTCAACAAATGGAATTTTTATTCCTATAGGCTTTTTTTTAGAAACAGATTTAAAATTATAATGAGAAAGCACCCTCTAAATATCAAGTTACAATTTATTCAGAGGCAGAAATAACAAATTTTTAACTGTATGAACTTTCGGGCTGAGAACCTTGCCGCTGCCTTTTGACACGGCCGTAGTCATGACCGCTCACAACAACCTCTGAAAGACTACACTGGTGCAAATCTGCAACACACCAGGTTACTTTAAACTAAAAATTTTAACAACTCACAGAAGCAGTTAAACTATGCACCCCGTAGGACGGATGGAAATGGTGGACGAACAGAGAAGCAAGGTGGGATGACCCGAAAGGAAAACGGCTGGTGACCTCACCAAGAAAACAAGTAGAATTTAACAAGAGTAAATCAAACAACATATCACCAATCACTTCAATGAAACTCGAGAAGACCTCGCGCAGCACCCCCCAAATCGCTCTCCCGAACCGTCCGCTGCCAGCCGCTCCAACGTTCGCAGGAAGGCGCGCCGATCTCCCGTCTCACGGCGTCGCAGCTCGCACCGGCCAGGCCGATGTCGTGGTTTGACTCCTGCTGCTCTCGTGTCAACTGTGAAGCCACTACCCCTCGCTATACGGCGCGGCCCACTGGACTCACGTGGCGACCTCACACGCGCCGACGCTCAAGGCGGACCAGTCATCTCGTGTCTCAGTGCGCGACCGACCAACTCATCGATCCGACCGCCAACGACCATTTCCTGAGCAAAGTCGAGCAGACTGGCGGCCTAACACATGCTAGCACTCCGGACAACAGACACTGGCTACCCCATACTGACCCGGCTGACCAACTGACCGACTGACGAGCTCATAGCGCCCCTTAAATGCGCGTGAACAGGCAACCTTCCCCCTTTCCCACCAGAGGGAGACACCAAAGCTGCGATTGCCACAGCGGCGCCACCGACAGAAACGGAGGGCGACTGCTTCACACTACGCGCTGCGGTGCGCTGTTCAAAACTGCAATTTTTATCACAGCTCAGCCTCCACTCCTTTTGAGGCCATCAACACTGTGTGTTCAGTGACTGGGTTATACAGTGCTACACTCCAACATACGTCCCAGTCCTTCCACCAGTGACATGCGTTACCATCGCTGGATACCATGTTGTGGTGAACTGGAACCAATGGAAACATCTAGTGTTTTATGAGGCAACAAGGAAGTGTGGAGAAAAACTGTATTTTCTGTAGCGCTTCTTGCAAGAACAATGCAACATGATCTTCCAACACAACAATGCACCTTAACGCATTACTGAGTCTCACAGCCTCATAGTCCCACATCTCACCTTGCAGTGGTACCACTTCGCGTGGATCTGTAACCTAAGGTAACCTCTAGTGTTTTTAGAATAAATATGTAGATTATTGCCATCCCTATCTGCACCATTTATTACAAGAGCAGCGGGATATGATCTTCCAGCAGGATCACACCTAGTCGATCAGGCAGCTCCACAATTGCAGAAATTGCTCAGCTCATCTGGTAGTGATGCACAGTGACGACCAACTGTTGTGGCGTAAAGTCAGCGCCGGCACACGACAGAGGAGAGAAGGCTGTGAGAGGAGGTCAGGTGACCGGCCTCCCTCCAGGACGACAAGGCGGCAGCGGCGGCCCCCACGTGGACACGACGTAAGCGCCGAGCCCCACTGGTGGCGGACACCTTCGACGGCAGCTTCAACGTCAGCCACACTATGCAGCACAGACTTGTTTGTCTACCCTGGGTAACACTGATTACCTTGTATGTCGCCCTTTGCTTGCGACGTATCTGTGTAATTGCACTTCTGGATGGTCATGTGTAAAGCACTACAAGAATTCTCAAAGCAGTGTTAACTATTATTACTTGTCTTGTTGTAATAAAACTCATTAACGAGTTGTTTGATTGTTCGTCTAGCGAAGCGGGTATGCAGGATTCCTAGACGCAACACTTATGTATAATGTCACGGAATAATGTACACTAGGTAACTTCTAATGTCTGTTGTGGGAACATCGAAATGTGAAGAGTACAGCTAGCTCTTTCTACACTGTTTCTTGAAAAACGACGGAACGTGATCAACCAGTGCGACAACATGACTTAAGTGAGAACTGGACCAGACGGCACCACAGCACTGGACGTCATGTCAGCCATCTGGCAGTGACGGACCAGCCACCTTTTGCCTTTACGTTGTAGGGAACTGTGACCTGAAGTACACCCCACTGTTTTTCGAGAAAACACTGAAAAATGGAGAGAAAAAAAGCCGACCTCTGTGTGCAGTATTGCTTCCGATGTGATTGAGATATGATTTTGCAGCGGTAGGAGGCCCACTGATCTGCTAGTGGAGACTGTTGCACAGTCCCATATGCTGTGAAGCTGGTGTGGCAGTAATGTACAGTACATTGTCTGGCTGTCGTGTTGTGAGACACCATAAACTAAAGTAAACTTTATAGTGAACACGAACGACTGTGCAAAGCAGGCCATATGTGATATGCTTTTTATGTTATCTGTGGGACTTGATCTTGCAACATGAAAATGATTAATGAGTAAAGAGGCAATCATACAGCACCACAATCCCAGACACTCTTCACTTCACCTGTCAGTGATGTACAGTACCAAGTTTGGACATGTTGGGGAAAAAAAAAACTCTAGGGTCAGATGAGAAAATACAGAAGTGAGGAGAATTGTTATGGCTCATTCTGCAGTGTTTCTTCCAAAATTAATAGTATCTGAACCTTTCAGCAGGGCCATGCTCGTTTATTCACGACTGGATTACACAGTTCCACAATGCGAATCATTCTTCAGCTCATCTGGTATTAATGTACAGCACCAACTTCAGGTATGATATTGTGTTGAACTCTACTGTAATTTGACCCATAGTGTTTGTTGAGGGAACACAGAAATGTGGAGATTGCGAAAAAAAACCTGCAGAAAGAGCAGGCTGTAAAGTCAGTGAAACATGATCTTCCAAGAGGTCAACTCCTTTTTACTCATTAATGTGCCACACAGTTCCTAAAACACACACATTCATCAGCTAACTCGAAATGAGGCGCTGTTCCAACTTTCTGTATCGTATAGGGCTGAACTTTAGCCTAAGCTGTCCATTAGTCTTCGTTGAAGGGGCTCACAAGTGTTGAGGATACGGTTGACTGTTTCTGCAACATTTCTAGGAAATTCATTAGAACACTACTTTGCAGCAGCACAAAACACCTTTACTGTTCACTCGTTTCTGGGTCGGGTAGTACTGCAGTCTCGAAACTTCTTCAGCTATTGTGGCAATGAAACACTGTATCAACTATGGTTATCGCGTTGTGCAGAACTGTAACCCAAAGTACGAGCAACTGCTCGTGTTTGCGGAGGCAATACAAAGGCGCGGAGAATGCACACATCCCTTACTGCAGCGCTTATTACAAATTTAACACGACATGATCCCTTTAGCAATTCAGGGTCTCACATCCTTGCAATCACAGACGTTTTTCAGCGAGTCTGGCATTGATAAACAGTACCATTTTTGTGCATCGTGTTGTTGGGGACTGCTGCTGTTTCTTGAGGCAACAAAGAAGTGTGCAGATACAGTATGCACTTTCTGCTGTGTTTCTTACGAGAAACCGTGGGACACGACCTTCCAACATGACAACACACCTTTTGTTATTATTGGGTCACACAGATAAACATTATGTGACATACATCAGATAAGGAGCCACTGATGAGCTTATACGCTTTGGGTACTGTACTATACAGAATATTAAACAGAAATAACCTCTAGTATTTGTTGAGGGAAAACAAAAGTGTAAACGACACATATGGCCCATTCTGCAACACTGGGATACTATCTTCGAGCAGGCGACAATCCTTTGCTCAACACCCGATAACAGAGCTCCACAATCCCACACATTCTGGTGTACTCATATAATGGTTCTCATATAATGTGCTAACTTTTGAAAAGGTAACCTATCGTAACCTGCAGCACTTCTTGCACAAACAAAGACTTGTGGAGAATACAGCTGGCATTTTCCACAGCGTCTCGTACAAAATGACGGCATGGTATCTTCGGGGTGGACAACGACACATTGCTCATAACCGTGTCACTAACGTCCACGACGCAACGTTTCTTTAGGTCCTCTGGTTGTGACATGCAGTAACTACTTTGGGTATCATGTTGTGCTGAACTATAAGCTACACGAACTCCACGAACGAGCACAAAACTGTGAATAATGCAGCTGTCTCTTTCTGCAATTTTTCTTGAGAAATCAATGGCAAGCCATCTTCCAACAAGACAACGCCTCTTTATTCATTACTGGCTCACACCCATCTACACAAACCAGACATTCCCTGGATAACTGGTAGCGATGTACATTACGAGCTTTCGTATCATGCTGTGATGAACTGTAACTGAAAGTAACCATTGGTAATTGTTGAGAGGTTATGTAAGTGTGGAGAATATACCTGGTCATTTCTTCAGCGTTTGTTGCTTTATCAGTCAGCGTGATCTTCCAGCAATACCAGAGAACTTTACTGCCAAACGCCCCTCAGCTAATCTGGCAACGATTCACAGCACCAACTTTGTGCAGAACTGTAACCCAGACTAACTGATAGTACTTGTCAGTAGATTATCATATTCCTTCGCATACTGAATTACCAATTAACTCTACTAACACCAACCAATTTTCCGTAACTCGCATTGCGCATGGGTGGGCGGGGGAGAGGGATTTAAATATTATAATACACTATCTCGATCTGTTCACCTTCTACTTGTGACATAAAGCATGTATATTTCCGATTCTGATTAGGACATCCTTACCATTGACTTGTCCAAAGTAGATCACTCTGTGCCATACGACCTTATTCTACAGTGTCCTACCCATTTCATACTACTGACATTACGCCACATCTGTCAGTACAGAAATCCTTATATTCCTTCCATTTCCTCTCACTGAGCCCACTACATCTGAGCTGAGGCTTTGTTATTCTTTCTCCAGGTTTTCTAGCATCTCTTCCATGTCGAAACTGCCGATATTCCACACTCGAACTCTTACACTACTCCTACTCTTTCTTTGGTTAATCGATGTCTTTCTCATGGTTACCGTCCTCTTGGCAGACCCAGCAAGAGATTGAAATGTGGAAGTAATATGGAAACTTTTGCCAACAGAGACTTCATCACGATTCTTTTTCAATTATTTACTCTTTACTTGGAGGCGTCGTACCTCTCTTTACCCACCTCCTGCGCCACGCCACCTGCAGCTCAGAGGCCCCCACTGCCCTGGAGCGCCTGCAGCGTGCTGCCCCCTGCCACGCCTGCTGCCCCCCACTTCCTCGCCGGCCCGAGTCTCCCCCGCCCTGGAGGCGGCCTCGCCTTGGCTCCACGCCATGGCCCCGGACTGCGCCGCCTGCAGAGCTGTGGGCCGCATTTCTGCACCACTCGTCACCGTCAAACAAGTAGGCAAGACATAAGACCGACCAGTGCGATAACTGACACTTCTTAACTTCCTGGTCTCAGCCCTGACGTGTTATCGTTCGATACCTGAGATGCAAAATTAAACATCCTAGTACAAGACGCCGAGCTGGTCCCACCAAATGCAGAGCATGATCTTGGAGCCGTGAATACTCGGTTTGGCCGTCGACGTGCAATCAAGGACGGGATAACCCTAATAGAAAAAATATCATGGTGATGTCGTAATGAACCCATATTTCGTCCCTGGTCACAATGCGATGCAGATATCCCATCTGCTTTTGCCTCTGAACTGTTCAGAAACACACAAAAGCCGTTGAACGTCTCTTGCTTTCTGCTCACACGGGACCCAAGTTCCTTCTTTCTGAATCGTGCCCATAGCCTCGAGACGTTTTGAAATGCCTTGGCGTGTCACTCGCACTAATCGTGCTAACTCTTCTTCAGTCTGACCAGAGTCTTCACTCGGCAATGTCTCCAATTCTGTATCTTCGAAAACTTTCTCTCTTCCACCTCTATGCCGGTCTACGACGTTAAAATCACCGTTCTTGAAGCGTTGAAACCACTCACGACACCTTCTTTCACTAATGGCGTCCTCGCCATACGTTCTTGAGAGCATTCGATGAGACTCAGCCGCTGTTTTCTTCGTAGTGAAACAAAACAGTAACACATCCCGCAAATGACGAGAATTAGGCTCGTAAAGTGACATTTTCAATCAAGTACAACTTTATGATTCAGACACAAATCGACTAATGTTGGAATCAGGTTAGCCGGCCGAAGTGGCCCAGCGGTTCTATGCGATTCAGTCCGGAACCGCACGACCACTATGGTCGAAGGTTCGAATCCTGGCTCGGGCATGGATGTGTATCTGTCCTTAGGTTAGTTAGGTTTAAGTAGTTCTAAATCCTACGAGACTGATGACCTCAGCTGTTTAGTCCCGTCGGTACCATTGGAACCTGCAAGGCGTGCTCGGACGCAGAGTGTATGGAGACTCACTCCAGACCTATTGGATACTGCCCGGCGGAATAGAATTATGTAATTTGATGACAAGTAAGCTTTCACAGTACCAGTAAGGGAAAAAGTACGAAAACGGTTAATTTATAATTATATCGCATAAAAAATATTTCTTTGCCGTGCATTGTCAGTATCTCTATCTTTTCGTCTGTTAATGCCCCTTTTTCTTAGCAGCGCTTAGTACTTTAGTTCTCGTAGTTATCCGTCCTTCCTATATTCGAGATTCTGCAGACGACTTTTTCTTTCGACTGTCTGATAGAAAGAGGGTCATTCAATAACTAAATTGGTCTGGAGAAAAAAGCTTTCATTTCTACAAAACAATACTTTTCCTACTTTTCAACATAATCCCGTTGAACATTTATGCACATGTTCCAACGGGCCTTTTTATGCCGGCTGCAAACAACTCTTTATCTTGATGTTTGAACCAATTTCGCACAAACCTTTTCACGTCCTCGTTGTCCTGGAACCTCTTCCCACGTAATGCCTCCTTCTGTGCACGAAACAAATAGAAACCACTAGGCGCTAAATCAGGACTGTAAGAGGGATGAGGCAGTACTTCCCAGCCCATTTTGTCGATGGTTTCACTTTTTAGTTGAGCTCTCGTTGTAGTCGATACATCAGCATATTACTCGTAGCGACGATTTCCATCCAAATCACGTTTACAGGAATGCAAATAAAATCCATTTGCCTACACACGTGGTAATTCAGATCCCAGTGTTAATGCCACCGCGTTTTAGAAGTGCGAGCATTTCCATTGGTAGCTAGCTTAAGAAACACTTCAGCTAATGAACGTTTTCTGGCTGTGGAGAGTCTAATGGAGAATTCGAACATTGTAGAATACGTTTGGCAGATATGTAGCCGTTTATTTCCTGGGTTGGTGCAGAATTATTCCACTAAATTTATTCGCTAATTACAGTATCTTGTTATTTCGATAAACATCTCGAATGAGTGTCACATAAGCGGTGACATAAAGGTAGAAAATTCTTGTTTTTGAGTCCAGAAAGCTCAATGCAAGAGAAAGTGCAGATCATTTTGAAATTTTCATTGCGAAATTGCCGGCTTAATCATATCTGGGCTAATAATAGAAGGCTGTTTGCCTGGGTTGTCTGGTACTGTAGTGAAAGGTGTTTGCTACTGCAAGGGAGATCTGGTTTGTTTTCGGTTCTAATCTCGATGGAGGCAGATAGACTATCAGCAAAGCAATATTAAAAAATTCTCGCGCCCCAATTCGTTTTATTGTCACCTTTATTCTGTACCGGCGCCCTGTGGATGTAAATATGAGGATCTTGTAGAATTTCATACTTGTTACTGCTTACTTTTTCCGCTTTTGTCAATAATTGAATTGACTTACTTGTCTCACCGAATGATTTTTAACTGAATTACGTTATGAATCTTCAAGCATTCCTAAATTTGCACACTTTCTGTTTATGTCAGCAACGGTAATCCAGTATGGCTGGTCTGAACGTTGGCACAGGCCGTTTCGCGGTCGAATGCGCGTAATATTTTGCTAAATCGTAACGAACTGGGATACTTTGTCTTACTGAAACAGCTGTGTTGTCTCGATAAGCTGAAATTCATTTTTCTTAGTACGGTTCATACTAATTAAAATTTCTTCTTCCATTTATATTTTATATTTACGTGTTGTGTCTAACACAATAATCAGCATAAATATAGTCTTACACGTGATGAAAACAGTCTGACAAAGTTCGAATAGTTTGTCAATTTCACACCTGTGCATAGTATGTTGGTAGCACTTTGTCGCCTTGCGTGTTATGCTGCGTAGCAGACTTTGAAGCTGTGCAGATCAGCATAATGAAAAGGAGAGGGGTCTCGCTAGTTTTGTACACGACTGTACATTACCAGCTTTCGTGTCATGCTGTGAAGAAATGTAACTGAAAGTAACCATTGGTAATTTTTGGAAGGTTATGTAGGTGTGGAGAATATACCTGGCCATTTCTTCATCGTTTCTTGCATTACACTGGTCAACACTCATTTTCTTGCCAAGGATATTTGAGTGGCTTTAGGATGGGTTAGTGGTGCTGAGGACGAATATAGCAACCATTTATGCAGTTTGGCTCTAGTTTTTGAGATAATGCATGATTTATTCAAAAAATTAGAAAAAATTGCTAATACTGAACTCGAGCGCTACAAACTACAATGAAAAAAGAAAATAATCTTTATAAATAGCTTCTATGAAAACCTGATAGGCATTTGTCCACGTATAAAACATAATTGAAAAGTTTCTCTATAAGTATATCATTTTCCGTCCATGACGAACCGCTTCCTGCACGCTTTCCTTTTATAGGTCTCTTCAGAACAGTCACGTTGCAGATTCCAGCAATAATCTGCCATCATATGCCTGTCCTATCTTCCTTCATATCTTTCCTCTATTCCTTTCATATCTTGATGGAACCGCTCTCCTTGTTCCTCACTGAAATCACCTAGATTACGAGGAAATCGATCCAAGTGGCTGTGAAGGAAGTGCAATTTTATGCTCATGTTAGCTCCTAAGTTTTGAAAGTTAGTGAGCATGTTTTTGACCAGTTCCTCGTAATTGGGAGCTTTATGATTGCCCAAAAAACATTTTACAACAGCGACAAAACTGTTCCAGGCCGATGCTTCAGTGACAGTCATGACACTTGTAAAATTGGTATCGTTGATGAGCCTGCGAATTTGAGGACCATCAAATATTTCTGCCTCAAGTTTTTCACTACTGAGTCCAGGGAACGTATTGCAGATGTATGTGAAGCAATTACCATTTCTGTCTAAAGCTTTGGTGAATTGCTTCATTAGTCCTAACTTAATATGTAATGGTGGAAGAACAATCTTGTCCCTACTAACCAGAGGTTCATTAATGATGTTTGCTTCACCAACAGCCATATGTTCCCTTGGAGGCCATGTTTTCTGCTTCCAATGTTCGTGCTTTGCCCTACTATCCCACATGCAGATAAAACATGGGTGCTTTGTGTATCCACTTTGTTGTCAAAGCAAGAAGTTCACCATTTTCAAATCAACACAAATCAACCACTGGTGCTGCATATACTGAATTTTCTGCAGAACCATCTTGATGTTAGCATATGCTTCACAAAGTTTTGTTGAGTGGGCAATTGGAATAGATGCGTAACGATTGCCATTGTGTAGGAGAACACATTTTAAACTTCTAGTGGAACTGTCTATGAAGAGACGCCAGTCCTCTGGTCTACATTCCGGCAGCCACAATTCAAGTAAAAGTCCAGGTATATTGCTGCAATACACTATAACCCCTTCTTGGTTGAAGTATGGAAGAAGGTTTTCTTCTCTCGTCCGGTAAGCTGTTATTTTAACACTTGGATGAAGCCTGGATGCTAAGAGTTCTGATGCTTGCTTTGAAAGATTGAGTTCTCGTATCAAGTCACTGAGCTCCTTCTGGTCGAACTGCTGGGGTTGTGTCTCACGTCCTTCGTATTCCGAACCACTACTTGTACATTCCTCGCCGTGCACCTCGTCATCTGATGTTAGCGTGGGTAATGTTGTGAAGGTTGGTACAGGAACATCGTTGCTGTGAACCACCGGTCTTCTTGCTGACTCCAAATCGGGATATTCCCACTTTCGTTTTTTGAACCTATTAAAACCTTTCACATCAACAATGCAAAAATAGCAATCATCTGTATGGTTCTTCTTCTCTCGCCATACCATAGGCATTCCGAAGCTTAAGCTTTTCCTTTTTCGTTTTGTCCACTGCCGTAAGCACTCCACACAGCATTTACAAACTTTATGGGGTGCCCACGCCTTGTCTTGATCTCCAAGTTTAATTCCGAAATATGCCAGATACGCTTCCTTCACAAAAGGAGTGATATTCTTCCTGTTCTTTTGAAGAACGTATTCACCACAAATGTAGCAGAACTCATCTGGATGGTTCACGCAAAGACGGCGTGAAGAACTCATGTTTTCCTAAAACAAAATTGCACAAATACTGCATATTATGCAGAACTTTCTTGTATTTGCATGTCAATCACATCCAACAAACATTAATTGTTTTGTGTGAAATGAATACTCACCTCTTATTTGCTACGTCACGATGAAAAGGTTCTATCTCCTTGAAGCTGCACTGCATGTGTGTGTGACTTTCGACCATCGCCATTTTTCTTGTTTACACTGAACACTACCTATCGGCTGTTGCGGGGATTACCTCGGCCAACAAATGAATGTCGAGTACCGCCGAATTCAAATCTGCACAACCCTCAATATCTTCAACACACGCACCGCACAACAGGAGTGAACACATGCTGACAGTGTGATGTTTGCATGATGTAATCCTCAACCACACAGATGCACTCCCTGAGCACAGTTGTTTAATAAAGATAGTACAATATCACTAATTAAAAAACTGGTAGCAAATACATTACACCATATATGGACCCTGCAGTCGATATTATCCACATGAAACTCTCATTTCCACAAATAACCTATATCTCAAAAACCAGAGCCAATTTGGAAAAAGTACAAATATACTCGGAATGAGTATCATAACAATATCCCATTTTCGTTCAAACTTCCCTGGCAACGAAAAAAAAATTTTATTTTGTAGAGCTGTGTTATTAATGGGGCATGATCTTCCAGCAATACTGTCTACCTTTACTGCAAAACTTTCTTCAGCTAATCTGGCAGTTGCCATTTTGTGGGGACTGTAGCCTAAAGTAAATGATAGTGCTTGTCACTCTCTCCAACATGGCGAGCGTCGCATTCCGGGTATTACATCTTATACACCGTACGACTCAAACATATCAGCAGTTTTCTGCGATATATTTTTCCGAGCCACAGAATCGTACACACATTGATTTCATGGCGTAACTGTCAGTTCCCTCCCCCTTTTTCTGCTGTGTCAATCACGTGCAGTGTAGTGACCTGCTTGAAACCGCTCCCTTCCTCTGCCCTCCCTCTAACCTTCCTGTGCTCACCGTTCGCGGCTGTACTCTCATCCCTTCACAAAAGGGACTGAAAAATGGCCTCCTCGTGGCAGGACTCTGTAGCCATCACTACATTCACTTCAGCTCTCGGTTTCCTCCAGACTCTGAAGCCTCGGCCACCATCTTGTCCTCCAGTGTTTATACACCACACACTGGGTTTACTGATCCAGAAGACGTTGTCAATAGCGGAAGGATAATTTACTTCGCTTACGGAAGAATTTTACTGATTATTATTGTTTATAGTAAATAGATTGTAATATTTTATCTTCGTATGATTTCATAGATAAGTTTATTCTCGGTCTACGAAGTGAAATGGAAAATTGGGACTCTTTTGTGCAATCAGTTGAAAGTGAAACCTTCGTTATTTTAATAATAAAAAAATTCATCTCACCTTTAATCATTCTGCTGTTATCTGGGCCTAATGAGACAGAAATAACAGTGTGGCTCTCGTGAACGTATGTTGTAAAGCGTACTTTAAAATACAGTGTTTAGAGGTTAGGAAAGAATTGTGGATGAGTTATTTCGTGATTGGGACCTGTTGCTTCGGCTACGAGTCCGCAGACGACGACAAAGAAATGGAAAAGCAACGGGAGAATATACGGGCGGCTGAGTGCGTGCTGAATGTTAAGATTATGGAAGACGAGGTCTCCAGATTGGGTGGCTCGGTAAATCAGACTGTATGTATTCAAAAGTATACGTAATGTTCTGTTTGCTTCTCTAATTACATCGTCCGTAGTAAATACATTTGCAGGAATCTGTCGAGGTGTGCTACCATATATATACTCGTAACATTTACAATCCCAACGGTTATTTTCGCAAAAGGTATCAATGAATCAAAGAATAACTTCCAACTCTAAATTATCCCACGCACTGTACTACTTGCTTTGAAGACTAGTAATCAAAAATATTACCGTTAAACATCGTGACTGAAGAATACGATATTTTCCTTTCCATGTATTAAAGACACAAATTAACGGGACACCATATTAGCCCAATAATGAATTAAAGAACCGTTGAAGACCACGAAAACACTCACAGGTTAGAAAATCTAAAATTAGAATAAAAACGAAAAAGGAGAGAGTTTGAAAATTATTACACCGAGTAAGATAAGCGAGATAAATCACTTATTCGCTTCTTCGAATCAAACGACTAATCTGCCAGGTCATTTTGAAGCAGTTTTAAAAATCGTTAGTTTTCCAGTAGCAGCCCAACGTTCATTGCAACAACGTTCGATTATACCAGCTTTATTATTGTCGATTAGATAGCTGCGCGGCAGGTAGAATGTTTCTTTTAGTAAAAGCTGATTAGTAAGAATAACAGTAGATGAATGTACTAAAGGGAATTTATTTAACTTTCTTCTCCAATAAATAAAATAAAAATCATAAACTAAATGGCGGAAGCCAACTGAGTAATCAACAGCTTTTTAGACAAAAATGAGGCATAGAAAATCCCGTGATGGGAGAGAACAACATAATAACTACAAGTGTAAGACAGGTGCTCCGGGGCGATAACGTCTCACACGTAAATTTCGTTTCGAATACGAAGCAAGGAACTACGGCAGAACATCCGACAACGGGAAGACGTCTCGGTTTAGCAGAAGACGTAGTAATCCAGTGACAAGATGGCGTCTCAATTTTCCACAATCATTTGGAAAGCGAAATAGCCACAGGATGGCATATTCCTTCAAGTCCCATACTGGGAAGCCATACGAGCTCCAACAGAAATTTCGCGTCACCAATAATAAACGATACGGCATCGTGATTTTAACTGGATTGGTAGTAAAAAGATACACCATGTGGTAGGTTTCTTTCAAGGCAATGCCTCGATATGGACAGCAGATATATCTGAAATACGTCAAACGTACACTCAGTTAAAACAAGCTTTCCTTGACAAATTTTGGTCTAATTTTGGTGGATTTCTGTGCAGGAAATATTGAGACATGACGCCTTCAATATGGAACACCATAATAGTAAAGAAGGGGGTTATGGAAGTATTTCGGAACGTACATCGAGAAAATCTTATACTTGAGGAAATGCGTTTTCCAAGTACATGTATCACAAATACCAGCTGTTTATTTGTCACAAGGGAATGTTCCAGAAAGAGGAGATTGCACGTCGGTCGTACTTGAGATACTTGTCGCGTGATCCGATAAAGATAATGGGCGCCAACTCGCCTTGAGGACCATTAACTGATAAGGACAACCATGTGCTTTGTTTGCGGTTCTTTAAGCGCAGCGTCATTTCGAATGTTGCGCACTCTGGCACAGAGATTTTCGTTTTCTCGCCTCTCTCTTTGGTGGTTTCAACGCAAGAAGCACAACCACTTGTGCCCGTGAGCGCGAGAATCCCTTTCGTGGCTCCTTCAGCAGGAAGGGCCGTCTGTTTCCAACAGGCAGAGCGTCTCTTACACTGCATAAAGTTCAGCACCCTTGCACAATCAAGGGTGTTCACCTAAGCGAGGTTTTAACGAAGTTCGTACTACGCAGCTACACGGGTACTGACTTTGTTGTGAGTAAATTCTTTCATCGCTGAGAATGACGATAACTGCGTGAGCAAATAGAAATCCAAAATTACATAAATGGATGCCAAAGGTTTTTCTTATATGCATTGTCGTAGATCTACATAACTTCAATGTTCTATTCATTTGCACAGATTACATAATGGGGTCCAATAGCCGGACGGTCGTAATAAATATTGGTGCAGCCGCGTAGAACAAATATCTCCAATGTTTAACCACTGTTGGCACTCGCTTTATAACAAAATGTAAATTTATTTTCCAGTCCAGGAGGAAGGTTCAGTGCAGAAGGTTACATAAAAATTCTGGAGGAGTATATTTGGTTCGTGAATGTGGACTCGTACCAATTAAGCGAAGCCGCGTTATAGTCAGTTAAAAGAAGCCCCACTGCGTAATTAATTCACTCTCACACTCCCGTCATTGTCAGGAATATATTTCAGGAGTCCTTTGTTTCGTAATACTTTCAATTAGCGTTATTTCAAATATTTGAGTACAAATTTTAATGAAAACGAAGTAAAATAACTCGGAAGATGAAGTTATTAGAGAACAAAACCGTAATACTGTCGTTTATTTTAGCCTTTATATGAACGTAATTATCGTTTTTAGCTCACTATTCTGATTCCTATTCGTGTTCCGATTCATGTCTTGTGACTGCTGTCATTACTGTTGTTGGGATTGCTGATATTACGTGCCGCGTAGAGTGAGGTACTGATAATACACCAAATAAATTTAAAGAGCATACCGATAATTTTACAAAGATATTACCTGCGCCATGTCGGCGTAATTTCTATCATTCGAGGATCTAGTTTCGAAGTCCTGAATTTATTTAAAGAGAGAGAAAGGTAGATTCTTTAGTGATTGTAACTGAAGATTTGTGATATTTGACGTTACATGGAGTATCAATTTCGTTAGAAAATTTCTCCGCAACGGAAAACGCTTTTGTCTTAATGATGTCCATCCCAAATCCAGTATAATTTCAGTGACACTCTCTCCCCTATTTCGTAAAAATAAAAATCGTGCCGCCCTTCTTTGAACGATGTACGCCGTCAATCGTCTCTGGTACGGATCCCACACCGCGCAGCAGTATTCTAAAAGAGGACGGACAAGCGTAGTGTAGGCAGTCTCCTTAGTAGGTCTGCCACATTTTCCAAGTGTCCTGCCAGTAAAACGCAGTCTTTGGTTAGCCTTCCTCGCATCATTTTCTATGTGTTCTGTCCAATTTAAGTTGTTCGTGATTGTAATACCTAGATATTTAGTTGAATTTACGGCCTTTTGATTAGACTGATTTACAGTGTAATCCAAGTTTAACGAATTCCTTTTAGCACTCATGTGGATGACCTCACACTTTTCGTTATTTACAGTCAACTGCCAATTTCCGCACCATGCAGACATCTTTTCTAAATAGTTTTGCAATTTCATTTGATTTTCTGATGACTTTACTACTCGATAAAAGACAGCGTCGTCTGCAAAAAACCTAAGATGGCTGCTCAGTTTCTCCAAAATCGTTTATATAGATAAGGAATAGCAAAAGACCTATAACACTACCTTGGGGAATGCCAGAAATCACTTCTTTTTTACTCGATGACTCCGTCGATTACGATGAACTGTGACTCTTCAGACAGGAAATCACGAATCCAGTCACATAACAGATGACATTCCAAAAGCACACAATTTCACTACAGGCCGCTTGTGTGTTACAGTGTCAAAACATTTCCGGAAATCCAGAAATACGGAACCCATTTGCAATCACGTGTCTGCACCACTCAACACTTTGTACGAGTAAAGAACTAGTTGTGTTTGACAATAATGATGTTTTCTAAACCCGTGTTGATTGTGTCACCTGACCGTTCTCTTCGAGATAATGCATAATGTTGAAGCAATGTGTTCCGAAATTCTGCTGCATATCCACGTTAAAATGATAGGGGCCTGTAAATCAGTGGATTACTTCAGTATTGTTCTGACCTGAGCAACTTTCCAGTCTTTGGGTACAGATCTTTCGTTGAACGAGCGATTGTACGTCATTGAGGTATGGAGCTATTGCATCAGCATACTCGGAGAGCAACCTACTTGGTGCACAGTCTGGACCAGAAGACTTGCTTTTATTAAGTGATTTAAGTCCCTTCGCTACTCCGATGATATCTACTACGGTCGTCACGTTGGCAGCTGTTTTCGATTCTAATTCGCGAATATTTACTTGGCCGTCTTTGGTGAAGGAATTTGGAAAGGCTTGAGGAAACTACTATAAAAATCACGCATTAATGTTGGCGCTAAAGTTGGAGCCTCTGTAAAAGATCGCCAGTCTTGGAGATTTTGACTTCTTTAAATTTGGCATGCTTCCTTCGATGTTTCTGCAGGACTGTTCTGACGAGTTTTATATCCCAAGGGGGATCAGCGCCGTCTCTTGTTAATTTATTTGGTACACATCTCTGCTTTGCTGTCAATCCCATTTCTTTGAACTGAAGCCACATCTGGTGTAGTCTTATATTGTTAATTTGGAAGGAGTGGAGATTGTCTCTCAGGGAGCATCAAGTGAATTTTTACCTGGTTTTTTGAATAGGTATATATTTGTTTAATTTTGGATGATTTGGGCGTTACAATATGCATTCTCGCTACGACAACCTTGTGTTCACTAGTCCCTGTATCTGTTTCGATACTCGTCATTAGCTCAGGATTATTTATTGCTAAGAGGTCAAGTGTGTTTTGACTCTGTTTACTATTGGAATGGGCTCATGTACTAACTGTTAGAAACAATTTTCAGAGAATGCATTTAGCATAGTTTCTGTCGATGTTTATGCATACCTCCGGAATTTAACACGTATTATCGCTAACATATCGAGGATAAATTGAAGTCACCACCGACTACAATGGTATGAGTCGGGTACGTCTTTGGATATTTTTGCCGACCTCCCAATTCAGATTATGCAGTTTGAGTTTGATTTCAATTATTATTTAATTCCGGTTGCCAACAGTGACCTCTGCCCATACTTACTCACAGGAAGTATCTACTTCAATTTCGCGACAAGATAAACTACTTCTGACAGCAACAAACACGCCACCGCCAACCGTGTTTAACCTACCCATTCGGAACGTCTAGCGTTAAAAGGTTTTGCTTTTCACATTTAACCAAATATAACATTGATGATGATAGTTTATGGCAATGTTTGCCGACAAGATAAAGAATGCAACCTTTAACACTAGACTACGTACTCACGGCAGTTCTCCTTGGCCGTTTTTTGGTACGACTTGGAAAGAGAGAAAAATAAATGAATGATCACCGATGCGTCGGTTCTCGATTGTGTTCAGGAGACGTACCGATTGATTGCGCGAAAATAGTTTCTCAAATGACCTCTTAACCCGGATTGCTTTCACGCAATCAGACTCTTCAATGAAATTACCTAAGGGACCTATTTGAATAATAAAAAGAATTGGAAATGAATCAAAAACAGTTAAATTTTGTCAAAAAAGTTGTCAGATCGGAAATTGAACACATTAATGGTCTCCCAAATACAATCGAGACACCGATTACTTTACTTGACTAGTATTTTGCGACATACCAGGTCGAAAATTGGCGTTCGTATCCCATACGACTTGTGCATCTCTTGATTGCGTGTTATTTGAGTCCGCGTTTGGTGCTTGGTTCGTCTGTGTGCAAAAAATGGTCGGATTTCCTTGGCTGTTATGACCGGCGGTGTCAGGTAAAGCATGCGACGAATTGTCTTGACTATGGCTCCTGAACTGTTGGTTGGGCTGGTGAGAAAATGTCGCATTTTTCGGCTGTGAAAAATTCATTTGGTGAGAGGGAGTGAAGTGACTCGGCTGACTGTACTGTTGTGGTCTGTTATAATTGTTCCATGTCTTTTCCTTGTGACGATTTCCATTATTCGTCTTGTTGTTCTGGTACTGGTAATTACCTTTGTGATTTATCGGTGAATTACCGTATTGTTGCTGTGTGTTTTGATAAATCGGATTGTATCTATTCTGGTGTGGATATTTGTTATATTGTTTTCCATTACGGCGGTTGAAACTGTTATGATTGCCGTAAGGCTGAGCGTTTGGTGTCCCGTGTTATGTTGGTACGACATTCCACTGACGCAACTTGTTATGTGCTGCTGCGGAGCGGGAGGTCCATTATTATAATTATTCCGCACGATCGCACGCACATCCTCATAGATCAAATTTTCAAGAACAGAAAGAAAGCTTTCTAGGTCTTCTTCACTCACATTAACTAGTTTTTCACTTATTGACACATGAAGTTTTGACTTTAAGATCATGATTACATCTTTGGTTGAAATGGGCGTGTCCCAATACTGAATTTTACGTAGATATTTTTCAAAATAACGTCTCAAACCTCCTCCTTTGGTGTTGAAAGGTTCGGCATTGTAAACCTCCTTTCGGAGTCTTTGTTGTATACCTGAACTCCAGAATTTATTCAAAAAATTCTTTTCAAAATCTGCATAGGTGTGACATTTGTCTATTATTTCTGTACCCCAAATTGATCCTTCACCGTGTACATAGCCTAAGATGAACTGTATCCGCTGCCTGTCGTTCCATGATTCTGGAAAAGCACCTGTGAATGATTTTAGAAATACCATGTGATGTATATTTCGTTTTTCAGGTATAAAAGTCTGAAAAACTCTGTGTTTTAGCACACTCTCGTCTCGCATTAGTTCAACGAGTGTTAGTTAATCGGCATGACTACGTGACGTGGAAGTTTCGTCACGCGTATTATTTACTGTTGGCGAGAATTGTACCTGACACTCGGGATATTGACGATTATCGTGTTCTGGCGGTAGCGAATACTCACTTTGATTGTCACCTTGCAATTCCGTAACTTGTCGTTTCAGTTGATCTATATCATTGCTTAGCTGACGTTTCCATTCCGGAAGATCGTGGCTAAATGCTCGTCTGATTTCACCTAATTCACTGGTTAAAGTGTCACCAGAAGTACAGGGAGCGGTTAAGATTTCTGCTGTAGCAGATTGAACCGTACCCTTTAGTTCAGCGTGTACCTTGCTGATAATGTACTGTTCTTTGGATTGCATCCACTCTTCAAATTCCCTATTAAGTGGATTGCTTATACCGGTGTTGACATTTGCGATCTTTTTGTCAATATTGACATCGGATATATGCTGAGAAAGGTCTTCAACTCGCTCGCCAACGTGCTTGACACCTTCTGTCAGTTGGCTTACTCTGTTTGAAACATCACTGTAATGTTTCAAAGAGTCACTCGCAGGTGATTTACACACATCATTTGGGCCGGCATATCTGTGAACTTGCTACCAATATTGGTCTCGGCGGATTCCACCATCGAAAGAACACTATCAATTTTTGGTGTACGCTTGCGTTTAGCTCACTTGCGTAAGCAGTGGTAATGGCTTTAATTTTCTCCTCCATGGTGTCATTCGAATTTTTGATTTGTGCTTGGATGTCGGTAATAACAGAATTTATATTGTTCATTCGCACTTGAGTGTCCTCTATCCTTGATTCTAAACTGTTGAACCTGCTGTCAATTTGATTTGCTAACTGACTGATTTGCGTTTCTATATTGTCACTTTGGTTTGTTAACTATCCCATTCGAGTGTCAAGATTACCCATGTGAGCTTCAATGTTATCACTCTTGTTTGTAAGCTGTGCAATGTTTGCTTCAAAACTGGTTTTCATATCAGCAAACAATTTTAGTATATCTGACAGCGAGCATTCACGTGACTGCGACGCGGTCTGTGGCGCCGACAGCTCACGTGCCGCTTCGTCGTCTGTTGTTCCCTCACTACGAGATTCAGGTTTGTTTACACCCGCGCGCGGTCTAAGTTGCCTTGTTTGCTCATCAGCCATCGTAAATTTAAAGTAGTTACACTGCACGAGCTAGAAAAGATAATTTTTTTAAATTATGATTTTCACTTGTCAGGTGCGCCAAAGATTTCGCGTCCTGATTTCTCAGATATTGCTTGCGCGTTATAAACAATTGAAACTCTGACACACGAAAATGCCAATATGGCAACGGAAGTGATAAATGAAAAACACTTATAGAACACTAAAACTGGCACAGATAGCGGCCATTGTGATTCGCTAAAATGCACAATAATGGAAATTCTTGCTAAGTATTTCTAACTATTGTAAGCGAAATGATGTGATAGAGGCGGATCTGATAGCAAAAGGAAACAGAAATTTGGAAATTAAATTGCTTGAGGAAAAGGAAAAAAGCGTAGAGAGTGAATGTCACGAACCGACTGAATGCTCGGTACGCAAAGCTTCAAACGTAATGAAAAATCGTACTCACATTAGTTGTCTTGCGCGCTGCTATTTATTTCTGTTGTGGATTCTTACTGCGACTTTCTGCATATGCGTGGTTTTTTTTATCACTGGTTTTGGGTTTCAATTTCCTCCAGATGGTAGCATGAAAATAAAAAGAAATAATTAGTTTTTTTAGTCATGTCCCTGTTCGGGCCCTGTTAAAAGGTTTTGATTTTCACATTTAACCAAATACACTCCTGGAAATGGAAAAAAGAACACATTGACAGCGGTGTGTCAGACCCACCATACTTGCTCCGGACACTGCGAGAGGGCTGTACAAGCAATGATCACACGCACGGCACAGCGGACACACCAGGAACCGCGGTGTTGGCCGTCGAATGGCGCTAGCTGCGCAGCATTTGTGCACCGCCGCCGTCAGTGTCAGCCAGTTTGCCGTGGCATACGGAGCTCCATCGCAGTCTTTAACACTGGTAGCATGCCGCGACAGCGTGGACGTGAACCGTATGTGCAGTTGACGGACTTTGAGCGAGGGCGTATAGTGGGCATGCGGGAGGCCGGGTGGACGTACCGCCGAATTGCTCAACACGTGGGGCGTGAGGTCTCCACAGTACATCGATGTTGTCGCCAGTGATCGGCGGAAGGTGCACGTGCCCGTCGACCTGGGACCGGACCGCAGCGACGCACGGATGCACGCCAAGACCGTAGGATCCCACGCAGTGCCGTAGGGGACCGCACCGCCACATCCCAGCAAATTAGGGACACTGTTGCTCCTGGGGTATCGGCGAGGACCATTCGCAACCGTCTCCATGAAGCTGGGCTACGGTCCCGCACACCGTTAGGCCGTCTTCCGCTCACGCCCCAACATCGTGCAGCCCGCCTCCAGTGGTGTCGCGACAGGCGTGAATGGAGGGACGAATGGAGACGTGTCGTCTTCAGCGATGAGAGTCGCTTCTGCCTTGGTGCCAATGATGGTCGTATGCGTGTTTGGCGCCGTGCAGGTGAGCGCCACAATCAGGACTGCATACGACCGAGGCACACAGGGCCAACACCCGGCATCATGGTATGGGGAGCGATCTCCTACACTGGCCGTACACCACTGGTGATCGTCGAGGGGACACTGAATAGTGCACGGTACATCCAAACCGTCATCGAACCCATCGTTCTACCATTCCTAGACCGGCAAGGGAACTTGCTGTTCCAACAGGACAATGCACGTCCGCATGTATCCCGTGCCACCCAACGTGCTCTAGAAGGTGTAAGTCAACTACCCTGGCCAGCAAGATCTCCGGATCTGTCCCCCATTGAGCATGTTTGGGACTGGATGAAGCGTCGTCTCACGCGGTCTGCACGTCCAGCACGAACGCTGGTCCAACTGAGGCGCCAGGTGGAAATGGCATGGCAAGCCGTTCCACAGGACTACATCCAGCATCTCTACGATCGTCTCCATGGGAGAATAGCAGCCTGCATTGCTGCGAAAGGTGGATATACACTGTACTAGTGCCGACATTGTGCATGCTCTGTTGCCTGTGTCTATGTGCCTGTGGTTCTGTCAGTGTGATCATGTGATGTATCTGACCACAGGAATGTGTCAATAAAGTTTCCCCTTCCTGGGACAATGAATTCACGGTGTTATTATTTCAATTTCCAGGAGTGTATAACATTGATGATGATAATGTATGGCAATGTTTGCCGACAAGATAAAGAATGCAACCTTTAACACTAGACTGCGTACTCACGGCAGTTCTCCTTGGCCGTTTTTTGGTACGACTTGGAAAGAGAGAAAAATTAATGAATGATCGACGATGCGTCGGTTCTCGATTGTGTTCAGGAGACGTACAGATTGATTGCGTGAAAATAGTTTCTCAAATGACCTCTTAACCCGGATTGCTTTCACGCAATCAGTCTCTTCAATGAAATTACCTAAGGGACCTATTTGGATAATAAAAAAAAATTGGAAATGAATGCAAAACAGTGAAATTTTGTAAAAAAAAGTTGTCAGATCGGAAATTGAACACATTAATGGTCTCCCAAATACAATCGAGACACCGCGATAAAGAGCGAACCTGTAACAAAGTTCATTTAAACATAAACATTATTTGTGGTTAATTTAAAGAAAAGAATAAGCATAGATTTTCTGTACAGTGAAGCATCAATATAATCTCAAAGAACAAAGGCGTTAAACTATAAACATTAACAAATTTACAATGTATACATTTTTATGTTTTTCTCCTACATGGAGCAGTCCAACAATCGCTGCTTTTGTATGCTGATATTTTGTAAAAATTAAATGTCCTGGCGTGCGCGCAAGTATTTTTTATCGTCACAAGGTTTACAAAAGCGTTTTCTTTCTTGATGACAACGTGGTTTTTCACACTAAATGAAATATAACATGTAGCGGTGCTACACAACACGTCTTAACAAGTTTGCGACCAAACATCAAAGGTAATCAAGTACATGTTAACATATCGGCGACCAGAAGTACAACTAACTATAAAGACTCTAGAATTTTCCTAAAAAATGATAAATTGTTCTTTCTTCTGTTTCGCAGCTTCTTGCTATCAAGCGCTGAGGCAATGATTTTAAATATCTGCGCCCAGCGAGTCATAGTGTTTAAAACTACCTTTTAAACGCTGGCTGCGCGTCTTGGTATAGGCGCACGTTATAAACAGATTTCGTTTCTTTACTCTCGCGTTGTCATGCTTAGTATCATTACAAATTACAGCTCGATGGCTGTCCTTTTCTAATATGCAAAATGTCTGAAATCCAATAATATCACAAACGCTGTTAGGTTCTTCGCAATGATTTCGTCTGAACTTATCTCCGGCTTTAGCCAGCTTTCTTGAGCATCAGTGCTTTCTATTAGCTCTGGTACTTTCCCAACACAGCTACGACAGTTTACATCTGTTATTCCATTGGTTCCTGTATCTAAGTTCTTCCTGTGTTCGGCCTGCACCCTTTTATAACTGAAGCCCTTCTTACGTTTCCCGATACCCTCTATCCTAAGAAAACCGCCCATACCACGAGACACAGCCCCTGCTACCCGTGTAGCCGCCTCCTGCGTGTAGGGTACTCCTAACCTATTCAGCGGATTTGCCTCCTGTCGTCTGTGTCGCGTGAGCAACGTTTCGTGTAAACACCTCTCCATACTCCTGAGTAATGTGCTGCAAACTGCAACGTCGCAATTCTTACTGCTGGCTTCGTTCACCGAAGTTACGATAAAAGGGATGGAGGAGACAGCGTATCGGTTGTGAATAGCCGAAATTGTTTTGGCAAAAAAAAACACAGTACAGTTTTTAAGATCTGTCGGCGGGACCTACCTCATGTCGCAGTAAAACGCTCGGAGGCAGCTGTTTTGCCAATGAGGTACACACGTAATGGACAATGTTGGTGACGTTGTGTCTCCTAGCGCGTTATGCTGTGAACCGGACAGCAAAGCTTTGCAGTTGAGCATAACGATTAGGCGAGGGTCTCGCGGATTCTGCACTGCACTGCATTATCGTTATTACGGTTATTAATACAGTGTAAGGGCTTGGTTTTCAGTGGAGCAGCTGTTTTCATAATATTGTTTAAACAGTTGAGTTCAGCTTCCCATTTTATCTTTACCACCCGTTAACAAGACCACCCCTCCAGAGAGAACTTTCTCACAAAAAATTCAAGCGGGCGGATTTTAAGACGTTTCACTGCACGATAGGCGGTTTTTTTTTTTATTTGAGTTCGATGTGTTGAAAATTCATAAATCCACTACTGTAGCGCTGTGGAGTAATATTTTTGTGAAAATATGCACTTCTCTGTGTTCGAATACTGAGCGCTCTAACTTTCCCCCTCGTGATGTTTGAGAGGCAAGAGCGTGGGCGGTGCCGGGTCTTCCCCCAGCCTGACTGCTGACTGCCGCCCACGGCAGGTCTCGCCTCCCCCCTGTTCCGGCTGCCCCACAGTGCGTATCACGCTCGCACGCAATGCTGACGTGCATCCTCGAAAAATCCTTTCTCAAATTAAGGCTGGTGATTGGCACTGCAAGACTGCTTTCGATCAAGAATTCCCCTTTCTCGTCCGCACTAGACTGTATTCATATTCGCCTTTTTTTCCTTCCTTCGTGTGTTACTTTTGGTTCCAAGATAGCAGAATTACGTCATACCGTCAACTTCGAGGTCCCCAATTTTGATCCCAACTTTCCTCCTAATGTCATTTCTATATCCTTCACCTGTTCCCTCTGTCTTTGCTTTACTCTCAGTCCACATTCTGGATTTATTAGGCTCCTTACTTCATTCAACAGGCCCGGCGATTCTATCTCATCTTCGCTCGCGATAGCAATGACATCAGCGAACCTTATCATCGATATCGTTCCACCTTGAATTTAAATCCCACTCCTAGACTTTACTTTGATTTCAGTCATTGTTTCTCCGCTGTATTGATTCAATATTAGGAGCGAAAGTCCGCATCCCCGTCTTGTACTCTTTGTATTCCGAGCGCTTCGTTCTTGGCTTTTCATTTTTATTTTTTCACCTTTGATTCTTGACTTTATACCATATCACCCGTTTCCCCCCCGTAAACATTAGACCTGTTTTCCTGAGAATTTCCAAAAATTTGTACCATTTTAGACTGCAGTTTCATTTTTCTATGTCGACAGATACTATAAGCGTGTCTCGGTTGTTTGTAAGTCTGACTTCCGTTATCGAGCGCAACGTCATAACTGCCTCTATAGCGCATTTACCTTTCCTAAAGCCAACTGATTGAAAAGAATAACGTACCAAAGAACAGAAATGAAATCTGAGGAACTGTTCGATGACAGTCATGAGGTGTTAAGCGGTGTGTACTTTACTTCTCGTAGTTGTCCGTCCTTCCTATATTCGAGATTCTACAGACGAATTTTTCTTTCGAATGTCTAATAGTAAGAGGGTCATTCAATAGCTAAATTGGTCTGGAGAAAAAGCGTTCATTTCTACAAAACAATACTTTTTCTACTTTCCAACACAATCCACTTGAACATTTATGCACTTGTTCCAATAGGCTACAAACGTTTTTATTCCAGCTGCAGAAAACTCTTTATCTTGATGTTTGAACCAATTTCGCACAAAACTTTTCACGTCCTCGTTGTCCTGGAACCTCTTGCCACGCCATGCCTCCTTCAGTGCACCAAACAAGTAGAAATCACTAGGAGCTAAATCAGTGCTTTTAGGGGATGAAGCAGTGTTTTCCACGCCATTTTGTCGATGGTTTCACGGGTCAGTTGAGCAATATGAGGACGCGCGTTGTCATGATGGAGAATCACACCTCTCCTCTTACATCCACGACATCTGACTCTCATGGCTGGCCTCATCTTGTTTAAAAGCGAATCCAAGTAGTATTGGCTGTTCATTGTACGCTGCTCTTCGAGATAATCACAAATCATTCCAAAACACCGTGAACATGACTTTTCTTGCTAATGTTTGGTTTTGTCTGCAAACTCGAAGCTTCTTGTGTCTTTTGTAGGCAACTTGGCCAATGATTTTAGAATTTCGCAGAAATGTGTATCACTTCTGTTTTATTTGAGTCCAACACATCGAAACCTGTGTTGCCTGTCACGCCGAAACTGCATCCTTTATCTTTTCCGTAGTGTCCCAAATGTTGTTGCAGTGCCCTTTATTGTCAGTGTGAGACTTTGTTCTTGAGGTTTCCCTGTATTTCTGATGCCACTGCAGCAACGAACATACAACTTTTACACGGCATTCCGAGTTACGTCCTTGGTGTACTGGACACAAGTGACTGCATTTCAGTCACTAGTTTGGCAAGTAAAATATTCTGACTATACGGTTGAATGTCGCGTAATATTTCCGACTCTGTCCAAAATAATTTTAACTGTTTCTATGTTAGTTCTGCAGACTCGGTATATGTATGTTGCAACTATCTGAAAATCTGAATAGCCGAGTCCAAGTGGTTCCTGAGGTTTAGGGAAAGATGCAACTGAAAATGTAAATTTTCAGAAATAGCTTGTAAAGCGTGAAATATGTGAAATTTACAATCGTGTGTTTTCTACGTGCGGTCGGCAAGTGCACAAACGCCAACTGTGACGCCGTCATTAGCAAGTACGTCCAAACGTGACAAACGTGCTGTTATTTTATTCCCGGCTGCCGGAGGACAAACACGGCCAGACAGCGACGGGAGACTGAAGGACGAGTGCGGGGCAGCCCGTGTGCCAGAGACCGCTGTCGTGCAGGGGGGGAGGGGGGGGGGCTGCCGCTTCAGGCGACGCACGGGGCCGCGTCGCGGGAGTCACGCCCACGCGAGTGGGAGGCGGCCGAGCAGCCGCCCTGCAGCCCCGACGCCTCCCCACGCGACTGTCGCGGCTTCGGTCCCTTAAAAAGGCCGACGATTCCCTAGGGACGAGAGTGTGCAGCAGACAGCTGAGGACAAAGTGTTCCACCAGACGGGGATCTCCAACCCGGTGACGGTGGGGCGACTACACACACTGAGTGGCACGCCTTTCCTGGAGTGTGTGGACTTCGAACGGAAACTTTTTGATCGCCCCTTTAAAGCACTACAGACCACCCAGTTCTCGTGTCTTACTTCCCAACAAAATTAAGTGTCGAACTGACATCCACGCAGGATTGCTGGATGACTCATTTGGGCCCTGAACCCGTCCGCGCACTCACTTCCTCAACAAGTCAACGTTTGCCAGGTGCCTAAGTGGGCTTTATAATTTCCTTGACTGCTCCAAACACGGAGCGTTGAAGGCTGTGTGAACTGTCTGACAAGTGTAGGTGGCGTTACTTGCAGCGTGAATCTGGCCCGGGAGGGCGAAGCTGATGCACAGGTGTGTCGTCTGATGATAGAAGGCAGCCCACACTGGCCTTCTGATACAGGGAACACATCGCAGCTGTCACTTCTGTTGGAATCTCGTAGTATTGTCGCAATTCATAAATAATTCTGTCTTAACAAAAAGTCAGTGTAACCAGTCAAATGCAGAGACCCAGTGCCGGCATTCATACAAGAGCCGTAACACTCAGAGACTTGCCAGTCGGCTGCACCACATCAGGGTAGGCCACTCGGATCCTGAGAGTCAATGAGGAACATCCGTGTACCTGATAACGGGACAGAGACCAGACCAGTTGCATCTGGTTGTGTCACTCTCCTGAGGAAACAGCCGAAACGATAAAACAGTCGAGTGGACAGTCGGTTGCCAATACCAGTGAGGTGAACGACCACCAGTCCTATAGTAATGCAAAAGTGCGTGGGGTACAACCAGCCCCTTCCGCTGCTTAAAACATCAGTGTTCCAGAAAGACAACGCAACATTACTCCCAAACTTCCTAACACGCTCTACTCTTACAAATCTTCCTAACGTTCATTACCAATGGCATACAGGTCCTATGCTAGTTAATACGTCCCAAAGAATTTCATAATAGTGTACACAACGTGCCTGCATAACTGCCAATCACATACTTTCAACGAGACACGCACTTTCAACACGACCACGCTCTCGCTCTGTGACTGTGCTGTGCACCACTGCAAGTTGTTCAAATTTTTCAAATGGCTCTGAGCACTATGCGACTTAACTTCTGAGGTCATCAGTCGCCTAGAACTTAGAACTAATTAAATCTAACTAAACTAAGGACATCACACACATCTATGCCCGAGGCAGGATTCGAACCTGCGACCGTAGCGGTCGCGCGGTTCCAGGCTGAAGCGCCTAGAACCGCACAGCCACACCGGCCGGCACTGCAAGTTGTCCCTTAGCTCTCCTGGCTGTACAATACGGGACCAAATTAGGTTAACAAGTTGTAGTGTAGCATCAACTAAAATTCTGCTCGAATGTCTTTACACAAAGCACCAGAGTGCAGCATATATACAGCTTTTTCCGCTGCTGCTCCCACAACAGGAACGAGGCGTTACGTACCAGCAGCACGATGATTCATTGATCATCTAAAAAGTTTCAAATCTTCTTAAGTGTTTCTAGCTTTGACATATAGGGCACATACCATATGGTATATTCGAAGGAATGTTTACGGAACACACACTTTGGTATAACTGGAAGAACTTTCAGTTGTGAGACGTACTTCGTGCCTGTGTAGGTACCCTCGCTACATTAGTGAATTGTGAACTTTCAATGGGACACCACCTCTCACCCAATTACTCATTGGTCTCTATGATATTCCTTACTTCATCTTGTTGGAACACGGTACCAGTGCTGCTGTGGTGTACTACAATGTAAGGAAACCTCTAGAGATTCTCGAACGAATGCGATAATATGTATTGTGCATTCGGCTAATTACAGTGGTGTTCCCACAAGATGAGTGCGGCCATATCTTGTGGCACGACTGGACCATACTGAATATTAAGTTCTGGGGAATTGTAGTATGCAGTTCGCCTTGCCAATCTGACTGGTACCTTAATATGTTTATTTGAGTTGTTAACTCTACTGTAATGGTCATTGGAATTCATTGTGGCCTGTGTGGAGTAGAAGGGGCACCTCGGCGAAGGTACTCTTTATTCTTGTTCTCGAGAAACGTGACCTGCTGACGATATGGCCACTATTCGCTCATTCTGGATCGCCAGCAGGTGGCGGTGGCAGGGGGAAGGGGGGAGGGGGTAGGCCGGCGGCTGCGGCAGACCCACCAGCCGGGCGTGACTTTCCAGGATGACAACGCCCCACTCGCCACTCCGCGCGTCGCACAGCACTGCCTCCTGTGGCGCTCGTCACGTCGCCTCACAGGTCCAGCCGTGTAGCTCACCGTAACCTGACAGAAGCCCAAGGGTCTGTTGAGTTAACGCAGCAGAGTCCAGGTTTCATCCTCCATGTGTCCTGAGGCATTACAGGTGTCCGATCCCACAGTGTGGCAAAGTGTTGTTACTCACCACAACTGTTGCACAGCTCCATCCCCCCATGTGTAGCTCAGCGTCGATGGCAGAAGCGTACATTACCCATCCTGTGTTTCGTGTCTGGAGGATTTACCACTTAAAATAATCATTTCGGTTCGTTGCCAGTAAACTGAAGGGCGATGGCTGTAACCAACTCTACCTTCTGCTGTCCCTGCGACTGTGGAATTACGTTACGTTCCAGCAAGACCACGCACTTCACACACTGCGATAAATAGCTCCACTACCGCTAAAATACCTCACCTCACCTCACCTCACCTTACCATGACACACAGGGGCACATTCGCATATTGTGTTGACCCAAACTGCTACCGAAGGTGATTCGTAATCGGATAATCGACCTATTCTTCGGCCATCCCTCTCCTCAGTGGACTGTGCAAGATGGAAATCGCAAATTTACTCGCGTACTCCACAACAAAACTATACTTTCGTAGAAGTTCCTAAGCGGCACTATCATGCAGGGCCGAAGGTACTTATCATGATTGACAGACCTGTAACGTTACGTTACCCCATGTGTGCGTTGAGGGCTCACCGAAGGTTGCCTGACACGTCATTCCTCTTCTCACACTGTTCCACACATCAGCAGGACGTGACCTTCGAGTTGGAGGCTTTCAATGTACACTCCATTTCAAACTTTGGGTTTAAGGTTAGGCAGAACCGTAACCTTATATTACTCCTGAACTGTTCAGGGAACGGGGAACTGTGGCAGAAAAGGTACCATTATTTTTCCATTACTGCAGCATAAGTATGATGTCATTTTCCAGGAGGCGAACGAATCTCTCTCACTGTGTTACATGGGTCCCCCACGTCAGATGCTTCTTTATCTCACTCTTTGAAGTGACCTGAGCTACAAGTTTGACTATCACGTTGTCGGGAAGGGTTATCTAAAATAAACAGAGTCGTTTGCTCCAGGAAGTCAGAACTGGCAGGCTCCCTGCCGCCGTTGGATAAGCAGCTGCAGCAGCAAGTCGTATACTCCTAGCTCACTCATTTGTTACATAGTTTAATTCTTAATTTCTTTGCGTGTTTTTGGTACTTGCAATGTTTAATTCATAAATTTCGGGCGTATTATAGTATTTGAGAGTTGTAGCATCGCGTTTTAGTACCTGAATAGTGTAAATTCGCGTAGTCTCCTTCCGCCGCCGAGCAGTGTGTCAGCAGCGCACAAGTGGCAGCATTACTGCATTTACTAGGCAATCTTGTATTTTAATAACCGTTTAAATTTTGTGTCGATTTGTTTGTGCTCTCTGTAGATTAATTCAGATGTTCTTTGCACAACAGTTTTTAGCACGGATAGGGACTGCAACTGCTGTGTTCGGATGCAGGCTGAGTTGGCATCCCTTCGCTCCCAGCTTCAGGCAGTGTTTATTTATTTATTTATTTATTTAACCTGGCAAGATTGGGGCGATCAGTCCCTCTCTTACATCTAACCAGGCATTCTACTTATTTTACATTCATACGTTTTAGTAGGCATGTTAACTACATCTAGTACAAAAAGTGAAATAAACAATTAGAAATACATACATATAGAGTTTATATTCGTAGATCATAAGTACTGTTATAATTAGACATTATTGAAGAGACAAATTTTAGATAGGAGTGCTGGCAGCAGGGAGTACGAGGGAGACTCATGGTGAAGGGAGGAGAAGAATAGAGAGACATGATGAAACATAATTAAGGAAGTATAAAGGAAAAAAAGATTACGTGGCTAATATAGATAGATGAAGAGGAAGGCATCTCAGGAGCAAGATAGGAGACGCTAGCTTTGCTATTTGACAGATGAGAGGATTGGCCTGGTACATTAATTTTGTGGAGAACTTTATGAGGATGATAGTAGGAAATGCTTCAACTTCTTCTTAAAAGCAGCAGGAGATTGAATTTTGCGCAAGGTAAATGGCAGTTTGTTCCAGAGGCGGACAGCGGCAACTGAGAAGGAGTTTGCAAAAGTTTTTGTTTTGTGAGTGGGCACAGTTAGGATACCAAATAAGAGTGACCTCGTGTTTCGATTATGATGGCATGACAGGTTTTTAATCTCTGAAGCAAGGTACTGGGGTGCTTGCGCGACGAGGAGTCGGTGAAGTAGACACAGAGTGTGGTAGTCACGCAATTTGTCCGGCCGCAGCCACCCTAGCTCGGAGTATGAAGCACTAACACGATCATAACGGCGAATGATGCAGGTGTAACACACACAGGCATTCATGGTTAGCTCTAGCCGTCTTTTGTTTTCACTACTCGTGCCTTGCTGAATTACATCACAATAGTGGAGGTTCGGTAGAACGAGTGCTTGCACGAGCTGGCGTTTCAAGTCCTGTGGAAATATGTTCCGAAACTTTTTGAGAGCATAGAGACAAGTAGACGTCTTTCGGCACACTGCGACTGTATTCTCCGCCCAGTTGAGATGCTCATCCAAAGTTACACCCAAGTTCTCCACTGTTTTCTGATATGGTATTGGAGTACCGTCGAGCAGAATAGGAGGTAGCCGTTCGCGGAAATCTGAACTTATTAATTTCTGATGGGCTATTAAGATTACTTGCGTCTTTTTTGCATTTAATTTAAGCCCCAGGTTTTTCGCCCATGTCACTACTGAAGACAGATCATCATTCATCTGAGCGATTGCAGTGTTTACATCTTCAGGTCTGACACTTAGGTAGAGTTGGAGGTCGTCGGCATAGAAATGATATTTACAGGAGGACAGAACCGACGAAATATCGTTGACATATAAAGAAAACAAAAGTGGTCCTAAGACTGATCCTTGTGGCACTCCCGAGGAAACATGTCTCCAGGAATATTTTTCATTTACGCAGACAACACATTGCTGTCTGTCTTTTAAGTAGCTTTCAAACCATCTCATTGCACTATCAGAGAAATTAAGCTGTTGCATTTTTCTGAGCAATATGTCAAAGTTAACAGTGTCAAAAGCTTTGCTGAAGTCCAGTAGCGTCAATACTGTTGCCTTTCGATTGTCGATGGCACATTTCAGGTCATCAGTTACTTTAATTAGAGCAGTGTTTGTGCTGTGATGTTTACGGAAACCGGATTGAAATTTGTCATATAGGCTGAATTCATGCAAGTGTTCTGTGATTTGGTCATTAACAATATATTCAAGTGCTTTGGAAACAGCAGGCAATATGCTAATTGGTCGGTAATCACTAGGCAGTTGCGGGTTTTCGATCTTAGGGATGGGTCGAATTATGCTTCTTTTCCATGCAGTGGGGTATATTCCGTTCACGAGGGAAAAATTAAATATGTCAATTAAGACAGGTACTAAGATATCGGCAACATTCTTAATCATTGTCGTTGCCTATTGCATCAGAAGAGATTCTCATTATTGCTTTTCTTGCCGTATTTGTTGTTACATGTTTTAGATGGAAGGTATCGTTGTTAGTTATCCTGTTTGGGGATTCTTGTGGACAGTAATTATCAGCCGTGCTGGTATTCATTTAATTCGTTAGCTGACACATGAAAAGTAGTTTCCGATTTTGCCTTTCCGACCCCCAAGCTACGGAGATCCTTCCATAGAGTCGTGGGCGTCAGATCGCTGCAGACAAGGGAGCGAGCGTGCCTGATTTTAGTATTGCGAATGCATTGTTTCACTCTGTTCCGTAGCTTTCTGTATTCTTCGAAACGCTCGGGTTTCGGATCTGCCTTGGAACGCCTGTGGGCAGCATCCCTATTAGTCATCATTTGACGTAATTCAGCTGTCAGCCATGAAGCGCGATATTTTCTTACACGGATTGTGCGCACAGGTGCATGTTTGTCATAGAGGGCAGTGAGTTTATCACCAAGTTCATTAATTTTGCCGTCGATTGTAGGTTCTCTGATTATTTGATGCTATGAGATTTCTGAGCAGTCGGCTGTTAGAGCGTCAAGGTCAATACGTTTCATGTTCCTACAAGTTATGTAACGCGATTTGATCCTTGGGGGCTGCACAGAGTAGGCCAGGAATATTACATCATGTGCTGAGAGGCCAGGGGCCGATGTTTGACCAACGTCTCTTACTTTGTCAGTCTGTTTCGTTGTGATTACGTCTATAAGTATACTTGAAAAAAGAGACAGCATTGGTCGTATATTTTTTACTATCGCAAAATCGATTTTCTGTCACTGAGTGACCATCTTCAGTGCTATATTGTATAACTTAAATAGGATGCACTGTAGTCAATAAGCTTACGGCAATCACATAGACTCTATGTGATTTCTGTAAGCTTATTGACAACAGTGCATCCTATTTAAGTTATACAATATAGCACTGAAGATGGTCACTCAGTGACAGAAAATCGATTTTGCGATGGTAGAAATATACCACCAATGCTGTCTCTTTTTTCAAGTATACCGGTTATCTGGTTGTAGTGCACAGGACAACATGGAGTCGCCAATCAGTACGTCTATAAGAGTATGACTGTGCACCGTATGGTGTGTAGGTTGTAATGGAAGAATGTTCATGCTATTGCAACTAAACTGTCTTCTTAGGTTTATTGCGGAGGGACTGTCTCTTAGCAGGTCTATGTTCAAGTCACCCATTACGATGACATGTTCGTATTGACACTGAAGTGAATGTAATTCCGACTGGGAGGAACTCATTGAGTTTATTTTTGGCGGCATGTACACGACGCCAGTCAAGAATTTCCGACTTTGTATATTTATTTCAATGAACATGAATTCAGCCTCTTTTTCTTCAGCAAAATTTGACGTACATAAGACTTCCGCTTTGAGATCCGTTCGTATATACGCGCCGACCCCGCCACCTCGCTTTTTTGATCTGTCTGCCCTAAGAAATGTGTACCCTGGGAGATGAATAGATGCAGAGGATATGTGTGGTTTCAACCACGTTTCGGATAAGAGGATTACGAGGTAGTTTAGTTGGTTGAAGAGGAGGCTAAGTTCTTCGTAATGTGCAGGTAAAGACTGGATGTTGCAGTGAGCTGCTAAAAGCTCTGACACGTTCCGCTGGAGTAGGGTGGCAGACTGGTTTGTCCCTTTGTTGGGCACTACGTGCCGCGAGGGGCACTGGCCGGTGCTTCCGCCAAGTGACATAACACAGGGGTGTCCAAGATTTAGCGAGCCGTGTTTGTGGCTCCGCGAGTGCCGAAAGAAAGGCGACTGCAAGAGATTTCTTGGGGTTGCGGAAGTATAGAAAATGGATTAGTGGTATTCGGTGCAAGGAGAATATGACCAAAATAGTGATGGCTGTGTGTCACTGTGTATCCTATGTCGTAAGAGGAGAAATGCAATTAGCGTATTTGAAACAGGTTAGGGTGGAAATAAGGAAAAGGCCGATGCTGCCAGCAGAGAGAAGTAAGCTTAATAATTAATAGATTATCGTAGGAAGCTAGAACTAAATTGAAATTTACTAGAGTGATACTGGTAGTGATTATCGTAGGAAGCTACAATTAGATTGAAATTTGCTAAAGTGATACTGATGGTGATTTTCGTTATGAACAATTTAAACCGAAGAGATGGGTGATTACTGAACTAAAGGAGAGAGTTATAATTGCAATAGAACTATTACAGAATGGAAGAGAATAAACTAAGAAAATGAAAAAAGTATTAGCAGTAACTAAAATTAAGTAATGGTTAGAGCTACAGACACAAAAAATAGTGAAAAGTTAATACAGTTACAAAAACAGTTAGTTGAAGGTACAAATATGGGTATAATTGAAAATAAAATTATAAACAGCCGACCAGTTGCAATGGATAAAGAAATCTTTACCTAGGTTTCAACAAATTTAAATTTGTCTTCTTCAGAAGGTGGCAATTTTACATTAGTATGGACTGATGTATCATCGTCGTTTTTACAAATATCTGCATAGATCCACTTGTCCAAATTAAAATATAGCCCTGAAATTAGGGTTTGTCATATAAATGTAAATTAGTACATGGATGTTGCAGAGCTCACGAGCTAAAAAAATAGCACTACTGCACAGAACACTGTTGTTTACACGATTTCCACTTGTACTAGACAACACCACCTGCGAGAACACCTTGAAATCAACTAAATTTCGCGAGCCGAACTTAACACGTGTTACACTGCAGCCGCCATGGATGGCTTCGGTCACACAGCTTGAGGCTGTTGCCAATGGGCATCACTGTGGGGGTCCGGATGGGGGTTTGTCGGGGACGGCCAGCTCGTCCCACGCATCCCCCGATCGGACTACGACTGTGGTTGCCCGGGATACTGCCCGCATTGAGGCTGATCCCTCACCTGTGGTAGAGTGGTAGGTCGTCTCAAAGTGTGGCAGGGGGCGAAAGACATTCCGGAGGGGTGGACGGAAGGCCTCTCCAGTTTGTCTGACGAACCGGTTTCAGGCTCTGTCTCAGGCTGATACTGATCTTTGGCCTGACATGGCTGCTTGTCCTGTTCCAGAGGTTACCCCTCAGTCTGCAAGATCCGGGCGGTAGCAGAGGGTGGGCTTACTGGTAGTTGGGAGCTCCAACGTCAGGCGCGTAATGGGTGCCCTTAGGGATATGGCAGCAAGGGAGGGGAAGAAAACCAAAGTGCACTCCGTGTGCATACTGGGGGGAGTCATTCCAGATGTGGAAAGGGTCCTTCCGGATGCCATGAAGGGTACAGGGTGCATCCATCTGCCGGTGGTCGCTCATGTCGGCACCAATGATGTGTGTCGCTATGGATCGGAGGAAATCCTCTCTGGCTTCCGGCGGATATCTGATTTGGTGAAGACTGCCAGTCTCGCTAGAGGGATGAAAGCAGAGCTCACCATCTGCAGCATCGTCGACAGGACTGACTGCGGACCTTTGGTATAGAGCTGAGTGGAGGGTCTGAATCAGAGGCTGAGACGGTTCTGCGACCATGTGGGCTGCAGATTCCTCGACTTGCGCCATAGGGTGGTGGGGTTTCGGGTACCGCTGGATAGGTCAGGAGTCCACTACACGCAACAAGCGGCTACACGGGTAGCAGGGGTTGTGTGGCGTGGGCTAAGCGGTTTTTTAGGTTAGATGGCCTCAGGCAAGTACAGAAAGGGCAACAGCCTCAACGGGTGTGGGGAAAAGTCAGGACATGCGGGGACTTAGCAGCAATCGGTATTGTAATTGTAAACTGTCGAAGCTGCGTTGGTAAAGTACCGGAACTTCAAGCGCTGATAGAAAGCACCGAAGCTGAAATCTTTATAGGTACAGAAAGCTGGCTGAAGCTAGAGATAAATTCTGCCGAAATATTTACGAAGGTACAGACGGTGTTTAGAAAGGATAGATTGCATGCAACCGGTGGTGGAGTGTTCGTCGCTGTTAGTAGTAGTTTATCCTGTAGTGAAGTAGAAGTGGATAGTTCCTGTGAATTATTATGGGTGGAGGTTACACGCAACAACCGATCTAGGTTAATAATTGGGTCCTTTTACCGACCCCCCGACTCAGCAGCATTAGTGGCAGAACAACTGAGAGAAAATTTGGAATACATTTCACATAAATTTTCTCACCATGTTATAGTCTTAGGTGGAGATTTCAATTTACCAGATATAGACTGGGACACTCAGATGTTTAGGACGGGTGGTAGGGACAGAGCATCGAGTGACATTATACTGAGTGCACTATCCGAAAATTACCTCGAGCAATTAAACAGAGAACCGACTCGTGGAGATAACATCTTGGACCTACTGATAACAAACAGACTCGAACATTTCGACTCTGTAAGTGCAGAACAGGGAATCAGTGATCATAAAGCCGTTGCAGTATCCCTGAATATGGAAGTTAATAGGAATATAAAAGAAGGTAGGAAGGTTTATCTGTTTAGCAAGAGCAATAGAAGGCAGATTTCAGACTACCTAACAGATCAAAACGAAAATTTCTGTTCCAACACTGACAATGTTGAGTGTTTATGGAAAAAGTTCAAGGCAATCGTAAAATGCGTTTTAGACAGGTACGTGCCGAGTAAAACTGTGAGGGACGGGAAAAACCCACCGTGGTACAACAACAAAGTTAGGAAACTACTGCGAAAGCAAAGAGACCTTCACTCCAAGTTCAAACGCAGCCAAAACTCTCAGACAAACAGAAGCTAAACGATGTCAAAGTTAGCGTAAGGAGGGCTATGCGTGAAGCGTTCAGTGAATTCGAAAGTAAAATACTAGGTACCGACTTGACAGAAAATCCTAGGAAGTTCTGGTCTTACGATAAATCAGTAAGTGGCTCGAAACAGCATGTCCAGACACTCCGGGATGATGAAGGCATTGAAACAGAGGATGACAAGCGTAAAGCTGAAATACTAAACACCTTTTTCCAAAGCTGTTTCACAGAGGAAGACCGCACTGCAGTTCCTTCTCTAAATCCTCGCACAAACGAAAAAGTGGCTGACATCGAAATAAGTGTCCAAGGAATAGAAAAGCAACTGGAATCACCCAACAGAGGAAAGTCCACTGGACCAGACGGGATACCAATTCGATTCTACACAGAGTACGCGAAAGAACTTGCCCCCCTTCTAACAGCCGTGTACCGCAAGTCTCTAGAGGAACGGAAGGTTCCAAATGATTGGAAAAGAACACAGGTAGTCCCAGTCTTCAAGAAGGGTCGTCGAGCAGATGCGCAAAACTTTAGACCTATATCTCTGACGTCGATCTGTTGTAGAATTTTAGAACATGTTTTTTGCTCGATTATCATGTCGTTTTTGGAAACTCAGAATCTACTATGTAGGAATCAACGTGGATTCCGGAAACAGCGATCGTGTGAGACCCAGCTCGCTTTATTTGTTCATGAGACCCAGAAAATATTAGATACTGGCTCCCAGGTAGATGCTATTTTTCTTGACTTCCGGAAGGCGTTCGATACAGTACCGCACTGTCGCCTGATAAACAAAGTAAGAGCCTACGGAATATCAGACCAGCTGTGTGGCTGGATTGTAGAGTTTTTATCAAACAGAACACAGCATGTTGTTATCAACGGAGAGACGTTACAGACGTTAAAGTAACCTCTGCCGTGCCACAGGGGAGTGTTATGGGACCATTGCTTTTCACAATATATATAAATGACCTAGTAGATAGTGTCGGAAGTTCCATGCGCCTTTGTGAAATGCAGGAAGATCTGCAGCGGATAGGCACTTGTAATAGACAAATGTAATGTATTGCGAATACATAGAAAGAAGGATCCTTTATTGTACGATTATATGATAGCGGAACAAACACTGGTAAAATATCTGGGACTATGCGTGCGGAACGATTTGAAGTGGAATGATCATATAAAATTAATTGTTGGTAAGGCGGGTACCAGGTTGAGATTCGTTGGGAGAGTCCTTAGAAAATGTTGTCCATCAACAAAGGAGGTGGCTTACAAAACACTCGTTCGACCTATACTTGTGTATTGCTCATCAGTGTGGGATCCGTACCAGATCGGGTTGACGGAGGAGATAGAGAAGATCCAAAGAAGAGCGGCGCGTTTCGTCACAGGGTTATTTGGTAACCGTGATAGCGTTACGGAGATGTTTAGCAAACTCAAGTGGCAGACTCTGCAAGAGAGGCGCTCTGCATCGCGGTGTAGCTTGCTCGCCAGGTTTCGAGAGGGTGCGTTTCTGGATGAGGTATCGAATATATTGCTTCCCCCTACTTATACCTCCCGAGGAGATCACGAATGTAAAATTAGAGAGATTAGAGCGTGCACAGAGGCTTTCAGACAGTCGTTCTTCCCGCGAACCATACGCGACTGGAAAAGGAAAGGGAGGTAATGACAGTGGCTCGTAAAGTGCCCTCCGCCACACACCGTTGGGTAGCTTGCGGAGTATAAATGTAGATGTAGATGTAGATAGACACAACCTAACGTGCTGGCGTTCTTACGACTTCACTGGAATGTTATCTCAGAGCAATACATTCCTTACTCACTCACTTTCTGAATGACACAGCTTGACACACCCAGCTATTACCTCCCTAAACTATTAGTGATTACAGGACATATTTTTACGTTTGCATTGTGGGCAATTAAGAGCTATGATAATCCGTCTCCATTATTCAACTCACACAAGGTTTGCTGGTTTCATTCAGGCCAGACTCCAACTATGCCTTAAGCATCCTTCAGGCGTCATCTTCCAGCAGCACAAGTCCCTCACTCACTTTCGTCACAGGGTCACACCTCAACATGGGAGTGACATGTGGCATACATTGTGAGTTCCAAGTCCTGCGGAATTTTAACCGTTGAACTCTGCATGAGATGTCACGTTTGTGCTGCTACCATTCCCACACAAGTACGACGTGATGTGCCAGCAGAAGAATGCTCCTTCAGCCACAGTCAGCGTTAAACACGACGAGCCGCTCAGGTGTTTCTCAACTCGATGGACAGCGGCAGACAGCACCAACTTTAAAATATTCTATTTTGCTGGGTTATAAGCTTAATCACAGCTGAACAGATTTAGGGAACAGTAAGGTAAGTAGAACTAATCCACTCCTTTTGAGGCCATCAACACTGCGTGTTTAGTGAACTTTGCCCTCTACTTCACTGACTGGGTTGTACGGCGCGACACTCCCACATACGCCCCGGTTCTTCCGCCAGTGACATGCATTACCAACGCTGAGTGCTGTGTTGTGGTGAACTGGAAACTATGGAAACTGCCAATGTTTGAAGCGGCAACAAGGAAGTGTGGAGAGAAAAGCCTATATTTTCTGTCGCGCTTCTTGCAAGAACAATGGAACATGATCTTCCAACAGTTCAGTGCACCTTAACTCATTACTGTGCCACACACCTCCAAGACGTCACTGCCGGCCGGAGTGGCCGAGCGGTTCTAGGCGCTTCAGTCTGGAACCGCGCGACCGCTACGGTCGCAGGTTCGAATTCTGCCTCGGGCATGGATGTGTGTGATGTCCTTCGGTTAGTCAGTTTTAAGTAGTTCTAAGTTCTAGGGGACTGATGACCTCCGCTGTTAAGTCCCATAGCGCTCAGAGCCAAGACGTCAGTGAATAGCACTGATGTACCACTTCAGGTACCATGTCATTGGGAACTGTACCCTAAAGTAACTCCTAGTGTTTGTTAACGGGACACAGAAGTGAGTACAATATAGCCGGGTCTTGCTGCAGCGATTCTTATAAAGTCAATGGCGTTCATTCTTCCAGCTCGACAACACCCCTGTGCCCATTAACAGACCAAACAAGTCCACAATCCCAGACGTTCTTAGGCTATTCTGGGGTGATACACAGTAACAGATTTAGGCACCACACTGTGGAGAACACTAACCGCAACTAAGCTTTACTTTTTGTTGAATGAATGTGGATGTATGGGAAAGACAGCTGGCCATTTCTGCAAGGGTGCTTATAGGACCAACAAGACACGATCTCCCTGCAGGGAAACTACCTTCTCCTCATTACTGAGCCACACAGCCTCACAGTCCCCGATCATCTTCATCTCATCTTGCAGTGATGTACAGACCCAACAGTGGTACCAATTTGCATGCATCTGTAACCTGAAGTAACGCCTAGCGTTTTTAGTATAAACGCAGAAATGTGAAGATTACTGGCATATACCTATCCGCACCATTTCTTACATAACCCGTGGGATGTGATCTTCCAGCAGGACCATGCCGTTACACTCATTACTCAATCACACAGCACCGCAATCCCAGAAGCTCTTCTCTTCACCTTCAGTGAAGTACAGTACCAAGTATGAACATGTCGCTAGCATGTATCGTAAGAAGAAAAACCTCTAGGGTCTGTTAAGAAAATACAGACGTAGGGAGAATTCTTGTTGCGCTTTCTGCAGAGTTCTTCCAAAATTAATAGGATTTCAACCTTTTAGTGGGGTCATACTCGTTTATTCGGGACTGGGTTACACAGTTCCACAAACCCAATCATTCTTCAGCTCATCTGGTATTGACGTACAGTATCAACCCCATATATCATACTGTGTTGAACTTTACTGTAATTTGACCCATAGTGACTGTTGAGGGTACACAGAAATGTGGAGATTGGAGCCTGCTCTTTCTGCAGTTTTTTTTTTTTTTTGCCAAAGTCAGTGGGAAACATGATCTTCCAAAAGGTCAAGTCCTTTTTACTCATTAGTGTGCCACACAGCACCAAAATCACTCACGTTCATCAGCTAGTCGGTAATGATGTACTGGTCCAACTTTCTGTATCATATCGCGCTAAACTTTAACTTAACTGTATCCTCAACACTTGAGAGAGCCATCAACGAACACTAGTGTACAGTTTGACTCTTTCCGCAACATTTCGAGGAAATTCACTAGAAGAATACTTCACACCAGTACAAAACACCTTTAGTCTTTACTCATTTCTGGGTCCGGTAGATCTGCAGTCCCGAAAGTTCTTCAGCTATTGCGGCAGTGATGTGCTGTATCAAATGTAGTTATCAGGTTGTGCAGAACTGTAACCCAAAGTACGAGCCACTGCTCGTGTTTGTTGGGGCAGTGCAGAAGTGTGGAGAACACACACATCCTTTACTGCAGCGCGTTTTACGAATGTAACGGGGCATGATCTTGCATAACATTAACACCTCTTTAGTAGTTCTGGGTCTCACGTCTCTGCAATCACAAACGCTTTTAAGCGAGTCTGGCATTCATAAACAGTACCACTTTTTTGTATCGTGTTGTTGGGGAGTGCTGCTGTTGCTAGAGGCAACAAAGAAGTGTGCAGATACAGTATGCACTTTCTGCTGTGTTTCTTACGAGAAACCGTGGGACATGACCTTCCAATACGACAACACACCTTTAGTTGAAACACATTATCTGACCTACATTAGCCAAGGAGCCAGTGAGGAGCTGTAGACACTTTGGGTACTGTGTTTTGCAGAATATTAAACTGGAGTAACCTCTAATATTTGTTGAGAGGAAAACAAAAGTGTGAACAACACAGACGGCCATTCTGCAGCACTTCCTGAGAAAGTTAATGGGATATGACCTTCCCCCAGGCAACAATCGTTTGTTCAACACTCGATCACACTGCCCTGCAATCCCAGACATTCTGCTGTTGATTTGGTTCTCATATAATGTGCTAACTTTTGAAAATGTAACCTAACGTAACCTCCAGCACTCCTTGCACAAACAAAGACTTGTGGAGAATACAACTGGCACTTTCTACAGCGTCTCGTACAAAATGACGGCACGTGATCTTCGGGGTGGACAACGAGACATAGCTCATAACTGTGTCACTAACCTCCACAACCCAACGTTTCTTTAGGTCCATGCAGTAACTACTTTGGGTATCATGTTGTGCTGAACTATAAGCCACAGTAACTGCAAATGTGTGAGTGAGCACAAAACTGTGAATAATGCAGCTGGCTCTTTCTGCAATTTATCTTGAAAAATCAATGGCATGCACATCTTCCAACAGGACAACGCGCCTTTGTTCATTACTGGCTCACACCCATCTACACAATCCAGACATTCCCTGGCTAACTGGTAGCGATGTACATTACGAGCTTTCGTATCATGCTGTGATGAACTGTAACTGAAAGTAACCATTCGTGACTGATGAGAGGTTATGTGAGACTTGAGAATACACCTGGCCATTTCTTGATCGTTTCTAGCAGTATTAATGGGGCATGAACTTCCGAGAATGCAATACAACTTTACTGCAAAACGTTCCTCAGCTAATCTGGCAGTGATGTACAGCACTGACATCAGTTAGCAGTTTATGGGGAACTGTAACCTAAATTAACTAGCTGTGTTTGTCAGTAGGTTGTCATATGCCTTCACATACTGGATTATCGACTAACCTTAATAACACCAACGCATTTTCCGTAACTCGCATTGCTCAGGGAGCAGGGTGGGGAGGTTGGTTAAATATTGTAATACACTTCCTCGGTCTGTTCACCTTACACTTCTGACATCATCATGTATATTGTCGATTCTGAGTAGGACATCCTTAGTGAACGCCCAGCTAATTCCGCAGGACAGGACAGATAGTTTAAATTGTGGAAAAGGGCCAAAGTAAGGGCGTGTCACTTACACTCGAACATACAACTTTATTATTTGATCAAACATTACAAGAGACCAAAAAAAAATTTTTAACACACAGCTTTAATCTTTGGGACTTAATTAGCGGCTGAAAGCCACTTTAATTTAAAAACGGCTGAAGGCCAATTACTTAAAACGCAAGCATAATCAGAAATGTAAAAGGCAAGTCTTATCTTAAAACAGTTCTTCCGTTACGGTGAGATAAATAAGTTAAATTCAAATCGGCCGAAGGCCTAACTCTTCAAACTCCATAACATTAATTTAAAAAAAGAAATACCAAAGGCCTTACGTGAAACAGTTCTTTAATTTAGGCTGAAGGCCTTAAGAGCAAAAAACTCAAACTCGAAATCGGGTGGAGGCACCAGACTTAAATTTCAATAACCTTAAAATTTTTAAAACGCCAAGGCCTTACGTGAAACAGTTGTTTAAATTAGGCTGAAGGCGTTAAGAGCAAAACAATTCTAATTTTAAAACAAGTCGCCTAGAAGCCATACAAGTACAAGCAACAAGAAGAATAAAAAAAAAAAAAAAAAAAGGGGCAGTACACCCAAGGGCGCCCAGATGTTCACGTTTCGGCCTGGAATTCAAACACTAACGTTCGCTTAGGTGAGAGAGGCAGTCGGGCCAACCATTCTCAATCGTACGGCAACCATTTATTTAAATTTCTTGTCCAATCAACAAAATAAAAATCATTAACTAAATGGCGGAAGCCAACAGAGAAATGAACAGCGTTTTAGACAAAAATGAGGCATAGGAAATCCCGTGATGGGAGAGAACAAGATAATAAATTGCGAATGTAAGAAAGGTGCTCCGGGGCGATAACGTCTCACACGTAAATTTCGATCCGAATGCGGAGCAAGAAACTACGGCAGACATCCAACAACGGAATGCCGTGTCGGTTTAGCAGATGTAGTGATCCAGCGACAATATGGCGTCTCAATTTTCCACAATCATTTCGAAAGCGAAATGGCCAGAGGACTGGATATTCCTTCAATACTGGGAAGCCATACGAGCTCCAACAGAAATTTCGCATGACCAATAATAAACGATACGGCATCGTGATTTTAACTGGATTGATAGTAAAAAGATACACCATGTGGTAGGTTTCTTTCTAGGCGATGCCTCGATATGGACAACGGATATATCTGAAATACGTCAAACGTACACTCAGTTCAAACAAGCTTTCCTTGACAAATTTTGTTCTAATTTTGGTGGATTTCTGTGCAGGAAAGATTGAGACATGACGCCTTCAATATGGAACCCCATAATAGCAAAGAAGGGGCTTATGGAGGTATTTCGGAAAGCATATCAAGAAAATCTGATACTTGAGCAAATGCATTTTCCAAGTACATGTATCACAAATAACAGATGTTTATTTCTCACAACGGAATGTTCCAGAAAGAGGAGATTGCACGTCGGTCGCACTGGAGATACCTGTTGGGTGATCCGATAAAGATAATGGGCGCCAACTCGACTTGAGGGCAATTGACTGATAAGGACAGCTGTGTGCTTTGTCTGCGGTGCTTTAAGCGCAGCGTCATTCCGAATGTTGCGCACTCTGGCCCAAAGATTTTCGTTTTCTCGTCTCTCTTCTTGGTGGTTTCAACGCAAGAAGCACAACCACTTGTGCCCGTGAGCGCGAGAATCCCTTTCGTGGCTCCTTCAGCAGGAAGGGCCGTCTGTTTGCAACAGGCAGAGCGTCTCTTATACTGCATAAAATTCAGCACCCTTGCACAATCAAGGGTCTTCACCTAAGTGAGGTATTAACGAAGTTCGTACTACCCAACTGCACGGGTACTGACTTTGTTGTGAGTAAATTCTTTTATCGCTGAGAATGACGACACCTGCGTGAGCAAAAAGAAATCCTAAATTACATAAATGGATGGCAAAGGTTTTTCTTATATGCATTGTCGTAGATCTACATAACTTCAATGTTCTATTCGTTTGCACAGATTACAGAATGGTGTGCAGTAGCCGGACGGTCGTAATAAATATTCGTGCAGCCGCGTAGAACAAATATCTCCAATGTTTAACCACTGTTGGCACTCGCTTTTGACCAAAATGTAAATTTTCTTTCCAGTCCAGGCGGAAGGTTCAGTGCAGAAGGTTGCATAAAAATTCTGGAGGAGTATATTTCTTTCGTGAATGTGGACTCGTACCAATTAAGCGAAGCCGCGTTACAGTTAGTTAAAAGATGCCCCACTGCGTAAGTTACTCACTCTCACACTCCCGTCAGTTTCAGCAATATATCTCAGGGGTCCTTTGTTTCGTAATACTTTCAATTAACATTATTTCAAATATTTGAGTAAAAATTTTAATGAATACGAAGTAAAATAACTCGGAAGATAAAGTTATTCGAGAAAAAAACCGTAATACTGTCGTTTATTTTTGCCTTCATATGAATGTAATTATCATTGTTAGCTCATTATTCTGATTAATATTCCTGTTGCGGTTTCTGTCTTGTGACTGCTGTAATTATTGTTGTTACGATTGCTGATATTGCGTGCCGCGTAGAGTGAGGTACTGAAAATACACCAAATAATTTTAAAGAGCATACCGATAATTTTACGAAGGTATTACCTGCACCATGACGGCGTAATTTCTATCATTCGAGGATCTAGTTTCGAAGTCCTGAATTTATTTAAAGAGAGAGAAAGGTAGATTCTTTACTGATTGTAACTGAAGATTTGTGATATTTGACGTTACATGGAGTACCAATTTCGTGAGAAAATTTCTCCGTAACGGAAAACGCTTTTGTTTTAATGATGTCCATCCCAAATCCAGTATAATTTCAGTGACACACTCTCCCCTATTTCGTAAAAATAAAAATCGTGCCGCCCTTCTTTGAACGATGTACGCAGTCAATGGTCTCTGGTAAGGATCCCACACCGCGCAGCAGTATTCTAAAAGAGGACGGGCAAGCGTAGTGTAGGCAGTCTCCTTAGTAGGTCTGCCACATTTTCCAAGTGTCCTGCCAGTAAAACGCAGACTTTGGTTAGCCTTCCCCACAACATTTTCTATGTGTTCTGTCCAATTTAAGTTGTTCGTAACTGTAATTCCTACGTATTTAGTTGAATTTACGGCCTTTTGAGTAGACTGATTTACAGTGTAATCGAAGTTTAACGAATTCCTTTTAGCACTCATGTGGATGACCTCACACTTTTCGTTATTTACGGTCAACTGCCAGTTTCCACACCATGCAGATAATCGTTTTGCAATTTGTTTTGATCTTCTGATGACTTTACTACTCGATAAAAGATTGTGTCATCTGCAAACAACCGAACGGCTGCTCAGATTGTCTCCCAAATCTTTTATATAGATAAGAAACAGCAAAGGGCCTATGACGCTACCTGGGGGAATGCCAGAAATCACTTCTGTTTTACTCCATGACTTTCCGTCGATTACTACGAACTGTGACTCTTCCGACAGGAAATCACGAATCCAGTAACATAACAGATGACATTCCATGAGCACACAATTTCACTACAGGCCGCTTGCGTGGTATAGTGTCAAAACCTTTCTGGAAACCCAGAAATACGGAATCCATTTGCAATCACGTGTCTACACCACTCAACACTTTGTACGAGTAAAGAACTAGTTGTGCTTGACAATAATGATGTTTTCTAAATCCGTGTTGACTGTGTCACCTGAACGTTCTCTTCGAGGTAATGCATAATGTTGGAACAATATGTTCCGAAATCCTGCTGCATATCCACGTTAAAATGATAGGGGCCTGTAAATCAGTGGATTACTTCAATATTGGTCTGACCTGAGCAACTTTCCAGTCTTTGGGTACAGATCTTTCGTTGAACGAGCGATTGTACATCATTGAGGTATGGAGCTATTGCATCAGCATACTCGGAGAGCAACCTACTTGGTGCACAGTCTGGACCAGAAGACTTGCTTTTATTAAGTGATTTAAGTCCCTTCGCTACTCCGATGATATCTACTACGGTCGTCACGTTGGCAGCTGTTTTCGATTCTAATTCGCGAATATTTACTTGGCCGTCTTTGGTGAAGGAATTTGGAAAGGCTTGAGGAAACTACTATAAAAATCACGCATTAATGTTGGCGCTAAAGTTGGAGCCTCTGTAAAAGATCGCCAGTCTTGGAGATTTTGACTTCTTTAAATTTGGCATGCTTCCTTCGATGTTTCTGCAGGACTGTTCTGACGAGTTTTATGTCCCAAGGGGGATCAGCGATTTCTCTTGGTAATTTATTTGGTACACATCTTTGAAATGCTGTCGATCACATTTCTTTGAACTGAAGCCACAGCTGTTGTAGTCTTATATTGTTAATTTCGAAGTAGTGGAGATTGTCTCTCAGGAAGCATCAAGTGAATTTTTACCTGGTTTTTTCAATAGGTATATCTTTTGTTTAATTTTGGAGGATTTGGGCGTTACAATATGCATTCTCGCTACGACAACTCTGAGTTCACTCGTCCCTGTATCTGTTTCGATACTCGTTATTAGCTCAGGATTATTTATTGCTAAGAGGTCAACTGTGTTTTGACACTGCTATTGGAATGGGCTCATGAACTAACTGCTCGAATTAATTTTCAGAGAATTTCTGACGATTTATTTTAAGCCTACCTCCGGAATTTAACACGTATTATCGCTAACATATCGAGGATAAATTGAAGTCCCCACCAACTACAATGGTATGAGTCGGGTACGTATTTGGATATTTTTGCCGACCTCCAAATTCAGATTATGTAGTTTGATTTCAATTATTATTTAATTCCGGTTGCCAACATACTTACTCACAGGAAGTATCTACTTCAATTTCGCGACAAGATAAACTACTTCTGACAGCAACAAACACGCCACCGCCAACCGTGTTTAACCTACCCATTCGGAACGTCTAGCGTTAAAAGGTTTTGCTTTTCACATTTAACCAAATATAACATTGATGATGATAATTTATGGCAATGTTTGCCGACAAGATAAAGAATGCAACCTTTAACACTAGACTGCGTACTCACGGCAGTTCTCCTTAGCCGTTTTTTGGTACGACTTGGGAAAAGTCGTTTAGAGACTATTTCTGATGGTGTGAAACTAGTTGATGTGTGAGGTAAATTATAAACAATCTTTTCAAAGGGTGTGACGAAATCAATCCACCGTGTCTGCTGGTTTAGAAAATACGTTCGTATGAAACGATTGAACTCTTTGAATACTCTTTCTGTGGGATTACTTTACTTGACTAGTATTTTGCGACATACCAGGTCGAAAATTTGCGTTCGTATCCCATACGACTTGTGCATCTCTTGATTGCGTGTTATTTGACCCCGCATTTGGTGCTTGGTTCACTTGTGTGCAAAAAATGGTCGGATTTCCTTGGCTATTATGACCGGCGGTGTCAGGAAAAGCATGCGACGAATTGTCCTGACTATGGCTCCTGAACTGTTGGTTGGGCTGGTGAGAAAATGTCGCATTTTTCGGCTGTGAAAAATTCATTTGGTGAGAGGGAGTGAAGTGACTCGGCTGACTGTACTGTTGTGGTCTGTTATAATTGTTCGATGTCTTTCCCTTGTGAGGATTTCCATTATTCGTCTTGTTGTTCTGGTACTCGTAATTACCGTTGTGATTTATTGGTGAATTACCGTATTGTTGCTGTGTGTTTCGACAAATCGGATTGTTTCTATTCTGGTGTAAATATTTGTTATATTATTTTCCATTACGGCGGTTGAAACTGTTATGATTGCCGTAAGGCTGAGCGTTTGGTTGTCCCGTGTTATGTTGGTACGACATTCCATTGACGCAATTTGTTATGTGCTGCTGCGAAGCGGGCGGTCCATTATTATAATTATTCCGCGCGCTCGCACGCACATCCTCATAGATCATATCCAAATTGTCAAGAACAGAAAGAAAGGCTTCTAGGTCTTCTTCACTCACATTAACTAGTTTTTCACCTATTGACACATGAAGTTTTGACTTTAAGATCATGATTACATCTTTGGTTGAAATGGGCGTGTCCCAATAATGAATTTTACGTAGATATTTTTCAAAATAACGTCTCAAACCTCCTCCTTTGGTGTTGAAAGGTTTGGATTTGTAAACCTCCTTTCGGAGTCTTTGCTGTATACCTGAACTCCAGAATTTATTCAAAAAATGCTTTTCAAAATCTGCATAGGTGTGACATTTGTCTGTTATTTCTGTACCCCAAATTGATCCTTCACCGTGTACATAGCCTAAGATGAACTGTATCCGCTGCCTGTCGTTCCATGATTCTGGAAAAGCACCTGTGCATGATTTTAGAAATACCATGGGATGTATATTTCGTTTTTCAGGTATAAAAGGCGGAAAAACTCTGTGTTTTAGCACACTCTCGTCTCGCATTAGTTCAACGAGTGTTAGTTAATCGGCATGACTACGTGACGTGGAAGTTTCGTCACGCGTATTATTTACTGTTGGCGAGAATTGTACCTGACACTCGGGATATTGACGATTATCGTGTTCTGGCGGTAGCGAATACTCACTTTGATTGTCACCTTGCAATTCCGTAACTTGTCGTTTCAGTTGATCTATATCATTGCTTAGCTGACGTTTCCATTCCGGAAGATCGTGGCTAAATGCTCGTCTGATTTCACCTAATTCACTGGTTAAAGTGTCACCAGAAGTACAGGGAGCGGTTAAGATTTCTGCTGTAGCAGATTGAACCGTACCCTTTAGTTCAGCGTGTACCTTGCTGATAATGTACTGTTCTTTGGATTGCATCCACTCTTCAAATTCCCTATTAAGTGGATTGCTTATACCGGTGTTGACATTTGCGATCTTTTTGTCAATATTGACATCGGATATATGCTGAGAAAGGTCTTCAACTCGCTCGCCAACGTGGTTGACACCTTCTGTCAGTTGGCTTACTCTGTTTGAAACATCACTGTAATGTTTCAAAGAGTCACTCGCAGGTGATTTGCACACATCATTTGGGCCTGCATATCTGTGAACTTGCTACCAATATTGGTCTCGGCGGATTCCACCATCGAAAGAACACTATCAATTTTTGGTGTACGCTTGCGTTTAGCTCACTTGCGTAAGCAGTGGTAATGGCTTTAATTTTCTCCTCCATGGTGTCATTCGAATTTTTGATTTGTGCTTGGATGTCGGTAATAACAGAATTTATATTGTTCATTCGCACTTGAGTGTCCTCTATCCTTGATTCTAAACTGTTGAACCTGCTGTCAATTTGATTTGCTAACTGACTGATTTGCGTTTCTATATTGTCACTTTGGTTTGTTAACTATCCCATTCGAGTGTCAAGATTACCCATGTGAGCTTCAATGTTATCACTCTTGTTTGTAAGCTGTGCAATGTTTGCTTCAAAACTGGTTTTCATATCAGCAAACAATTTTAGTATATCTGACAGCGAGCATTCACGTGACAGCGACGCGGTCTGTGGCGCCGACAGCTCACGTGTCGCTTCGTCGTCTGTTGTTCCCTCACTACGAGATTCAGGTTTGTTTACACCCGCGCGCGGTCTAAGTTGCCTTGTTTGCTCATCAGCCATCGTAAATTTAAAGTAGTTACACTGCACGAGCTAGAAAAGATAATTTTTTTAAATTATGATTTTCACTTGTCAGGTGCGCCAAAGATTTCGCGTCCTGATTTCTCAGATATTGCTTGCGCGTTATAAACAATTGAAACTCTGACACACGAAAATGCCAATATGGCAACGGAAGTGATAAATGAAAAACACTTATAGAACACTAAAACTGGCACAGATAGCGGCCATTGTGATTCGCTAAAATGCACAATAATGGAAATTCTTGCTAAGTATTTCTAACTATTGTAAGCGAAATGATGTGATAGAGGCGGATCTGATAGCAAAAGGAAACAGAAATTTGGAAATTAAATTGCTTGAGGAAAAGGAAAAAAGCGTAGAGAGTGAATGTCACGAGCCGACTGAATGCTCGGTACGCAAAGCTTCAAACGTAACGAAAAATCGCACTCACATTAGTTGTCTTGCGCGCTGCTATTTATTTCTGTTGTGGATTCTTACAGCGATTTTCTGCATATGCGTCATTTTTTTTATCACTGGTTTTGGCTTCCAATTTTCTCCAGATGGTAGCATGAAAATAAAAAGAACAAATTAGATTTTTAGTCATGTCCCTGTTAGGGCGCCACATCTAGCGTTAAAAGGTTTTGCCTTTCACATTTAACCAAATATAACATTGATGATGATAATTTATGGCAATGTTTGCCGATAAGATAAAGAATACAACCTTTAACACTAGACTGCGTACTCACGGCAGTTCTCCTTGGCCGTTTTTTGGTACGACTTGGAAAGAGAGAAAAATTAATGAATGATCGACAATGCGTCATTTCTCGATTGTGTTCAGGAGACGTACAGTTTGATTGCACGACAATAGTTTCTCAGATGACCTCTTAACCCGGATTGCTTTCACGCAATCAGACTCTTCAATGAAATTACCTAAGGGACCTATCTGGATAATAAAAAGAATTGGAAATGAATGCAAAACAGTGAAATTTTGTAAAAAAAAATTGTCAGATTGGAAATTGAACACATTAATAGTCTCCCAAATACAATCGAGACACCGCGATAAAGAGCGAACCTGTAACAAAGTTCATTTAAACATAAACATTATTTGTGGTTAATTTAAAGAAAAGAATAAACATAGATTTTCTGTACGGTGAAGCATCAATATATTCTCAAAGAACAAAGGCGTTAAACTATAAACATTAACAAATTTACAATGAATACAAAACTTACATTTTTATGTTTTTCTCCTACACGGAGCAGTCCAACAATCGCTGCTTTTGTATGTGTGATATTTTGTAAAAATTAAATATCCTGACGTGCGCGTAAGTATTTTTTATCGTCACAAGGTCTACAAAAGCGTCTCTTTTTTCTTGGTGATAACGTGGTTTTTCACACTAAATGAAATATAACTTGTAGCGGTGCTACACAACACGTCGTAACAAGTCGGCGACTAAACATCAAAGGTAATGAAGTTCATGTTAACATATCGGCGACCAGATGTACAACTAACTATAAAGACTCTAGAATTTTCCTAACAAATGATAAATTGTTCTTTCTTCTGTTTCGCAGCTTCTGCTATCAAGCGCTGAGGCAATGATTTTAAATATCTGCGCCCAGCGAGTCATAGTGTTTAAAAGTACCTTTTGGTATAGGCGCACGTTATAAACAGATTTCGTTTCTTTACTCTCGCGTTGTCATGCTTAGTATCATTACAAACTACAGCTCGATGGCTGTCCTTTTCTCATATGCAAAATGTCTGAAATCCAATAATACCACAAACGCTGTTAGGTTCTTCGCAATTATTTCATCTGAACTTATCTCCGGCTTTAGCCAGCTTTCTTGAGCATCAGTGCTTTCTATTAGCTCTTGTAGCTCTGGTACTTTCCCAACACAGCTACGACAGTTTACATCTGTTATTCCGATGGTTCCTGTATCTAAGTTCTTCCTGTGTTCGGCCTGTACCCTTTTATAACTGAAGCCCTTCTTGCGTTTTCCCGATACCCTCTAACCTAAGAAAATCGCCCAGTCCACGAGACACAGCCCCTGCTACCCGTCAAGCCACCTTCTGCGTGAAGTGGACGCCTAACCTATTCAGCGGATTTGCCTCCCGTCGTCTGTGTCGCGTGAGCAACGTTTCGTGTAAACACCTCTCCATACTCCTGAGTAATGTGCTGAAAACTGCAACGTCGCAATTCTTACTGCTGGCCTCGTTCACCGAAGCTACGATAAAAGGGATGGAGGGGACAACGTGTCGGTTGTGAATAGCCGAAATTGTTTTGGGAAAAAGACACAGTACAGTTTTTAAGATCTGTCGGCTGGACCTGCCTCATGTCGCAGTAAAACGCTCGGAGGCAGCTGTTTTGCCAACGAGGTACACGCGTAATGGACAATGTTGGTGGCGTTGCGTCTCCTAGCGTGTTATGCTGTGAACCGGACAGCAAAGCTTTGCAGTTGAGCATAACGATTAGGCGAGGGTCTCGCGGATTCTGCACTGCACTGCATTATCGCTATTACGGCTATTAATACAGTGTAAGGGCTTGGTTTTCAGTGGAGCAGCTTTTTTCATAATATTGTTTAAACAGTTGAGTTCAGCTTGGCATTTTATCTTTATCACCCGTTAAGAAAACCACCCCTCCAGAGAGAACTATCTCACAAAAAATTCAAGCGGGCGGATTTATGACGTTTCACTGCACGATAGGCGTTTTTTTTTAATTTAAGTTCGATGTGTTGAAAATTTATAAATCCATTACTATAGCGCAGTGGAGTAATATTTTTGTGAAAATATGCACTTGTCTGTGTTCGAATACTGAGCGCTCTAACTTTTCCCCCTCGTGATGTTTGAGAGGCAAGAGCGTGGGCGGTGCCGGGTCTTCCCCCAGCCTGACTGCTGACTGCCGCCCACGGCAGGTCTCGCCTCCCCCCTGTTCCGGCTGCCCCACAGTGCGTAACGCGCTCGGACGCAATGCTGACGTACATCCTCGAAAAATCCTTTCTAAAATTAAGGCTGGTGATTGGCACTGCAAGACTGCTTTCGATCAAGAATTCCCCTTTTTCGTCCGCACTAGACTGTATTCATATTCGCCTTTTTCTCCTTACTTCGTGTGTTAGTTTTGGTTCCAAGATAGCAGAATTACTTCATACCGTCAACTTCGAGGTCCCCAATTTTGATCCCAACTTTCCTCCTAATGTCATTTCTATACCCCTCACCTGACCCCTCTGTCTTTGCTTTACTCTCAGTCCACATTCTGGATTTATTAGGCTGCTTATTTCGTTCAACAGGCCCTGCGAATCTATCTCATCTTCACTCACGATAGCAATGACATCAACGAACCTTATCACCGATATCGTTTCACGTTGAATTTAAATCCCACTCCTGGACTCTTCTTTCATTTCAGTCATTGTTTCTCTGCTGTCTTGATTCAATATTAGGAGCGAAAGTTCGTATCCCTGTCTTGTACTCTTTGTATTCCGAGTGCTTCTTTCTTGGTCTTTCATTTTTATTTTTTCACCTTTTATTCTTGACTTTATACCATATCACCCGTTTCCCCCCCTAAATATTATACCTGTTTTCCTGAGAATTTCCAAAAATTTGTGTACCATTTTTTTCTGCAGATACCTTTTTCTATGTCGATAGGTACTATACGCGTGTCTCGGTTGTTTGTAAGTCTGACTTCTGTTATCGAGCGCAACGTCAGAACTGCCTCTATGGCGCATTTACCTTTCCTAAAGCCAACTGATTGTCATCGAACAGATCCTCAATTTTCTTTTCTGTTCTTCGGTACGTTATTCTTTTCAGTCATGAGGTGCTAAGCGGTGTGTGTACTTTACTTCTCGTAGTTGTCATTAAGGAAAGGATAATTTATTTTGCTTCCGGAATAATTTTACTAATTATTATTTTTTATAATAAACAGATTGTAATATTTTATCTTCGTATAATTTCATAGATAAGTTTATTCGTGATCTACGACCTGAAATGGAAAAGTGGGACTCGTCTCTGGAATCTATTGAAAGTGACACCTTCATTATTTTAATAATAAAAAAGTTCGTCTCACCTTTAATCATTCTGCTGTTATCTGGGCCTAGTGAGAGAGAGATAATAGTGTTGATCTCGTGAACGTATGTTGTAAACCGTGCTTTAAAATACAGTGTTTAGAGATTACGACAGAATTGTGGATGACTTATTTCGTGATTGGTACCTGTTGCTTCGGCTACGAGTCCAGAGACGACGACAAAGAAATGGAAAAGCAACGAGAGAATATACGGGCGGCTGAGTGCGTGCTGAATGCTAAGATTATGGAAGACGAGGTCTCCAGATTGGGTGGCTCGGGAAATCAGACTGTATGTATTTAAAAGTATACGTAATGTTCTGTTTGCTTTCTCTAATTACACCGTCCGTAGTAAACACATTTGCAGGACTCTGTCGTGGTGTGGTACCATTTATATACTCGCAACATTTACAATCCCAACGGCTCTTTTCGCAAAAGATATCAATAAATCAAAGAATAACTTCCAACTCTAAATTATCCCCCGCACTGTACTACTTCCTTTCAGGAACAGTAATAAAAAATATTACCGTTAAATATCGTGACTGAAGAATACGATATTTTCCTTTCCATGTGCTGAAGACACAAATTAACGGGATACCATATTAGTCCAATACAATAATGAATTAAAGAACCGACGAAGACCACGAGAAACACACACTGGTTTGAAAATCTAAAATAAGAATAAAAACGAAAAAGGAGAGAGTCTAAAAATTATTACACCGAGTAGGATAAGCGAGATAAATCACTTGTCTGCTTCTTCGAATCAAACGACTAATCTGCCAGGTCACTTTGAAGCAGTTTTAAAAATCGTTAATATCTCTCTCGCACGCAATTAGTTTTCCAGTAGCAGCCGAACGTTCATTGCTACAACGTTCGATTATACCAGCTTTATTATTGTCGATTAGATAGCTCCGTGGCAGGTAGAATATTTCCTTTAGTAAACGCAGATTAGTAAGAATAACAGTAAATGAATGTACTAAAGGGAATTTATAAAACTTTCTTGTCCAATCAGTAAAATAAAAATCATAAACTAAATGGCGGAAGCAAACTGAGTAATGAACAGCGTTTTAAACAAAAATGAGGCATAGAAAATGCCGTGATGGGAGAGAACAAGATAAGTGCGAATGTAAGACAGGTGCTCCGGGGCGATAACGTCTCACACGTAAATTTCGATCCGAATGCGGAGCAAGAAACTACGGCAGAGCATCCGACAACGGAAAGCCGTCTCGGTTTAGCAGATGACGTAGTGATCCAGCGACAACGTGGCGTCTCGATTTTCCACAATCATTTGGAAAGCGAAATGGCCAGAGGACTGGAGATTCCTTCAATACCGCGAATCCAGACGAACTGCAACAGAAATTTCGCATCACCAATAATAAACGATACGGCATCGTGGTTTTAACTGGATTGATAGTAAAAAGATACACCATGTGGTAGGTTTCTTTCAAGGCAATGCCTCGATATGGACAGCGGACATATCTGTAATACGGGAAACGTACACTCAATTCGAGTAGGTTTTCGTTGACGAATTTTGGCAGAATTCTGTGCAATAAACATTGAGACATGACGCGTTGAATATGGAACCCCATAATAGTAAAGAAGGGGGTTGTAGTACTATTTCGCAAAGTATATCGAGAAAATCTGATACTTGAGCAAGCGCATTTGCCAAGTGCGTGTATCACAAATACCAGCTGTTTATTTGTCACAAGGGAATGTTCCAGAAAGAGGAGATTGCACGTCAGTCGCACTTGAGATACTTGTCGCGTGAACCGATAAAGATAATGGGCGCCAACTCGACTTGAGGGCAATTAACTGATAAGGACAGCTGTGTGCTTTCTTTGCGGTTCTTTAAGCGCAGCGTCATTTCGAATGTTGCGCACTCTGGCACAGAGATTTTCGTTTTCTCGCCTCTCTCTTCGGTGGTTTCAACACAAGAAGCACAACCACTTGTGCCCGTGAGCGCGAGAATACCTTTCGTGGCTCCTTCAGCAGGAAGGGCCGTCTGTTTCCAACGGGCAGAGCGTCTCTTGTACTGCACAAAATTCAGCACTCTTGCACAATCACGGGTCTACACCTAAGCGAGGTTTTAACGAAGTTCGTACTACGCAGCTGCACGGGTACTGACTTTGTTGTGGGTAATTCTTTCATCGCTGAGAATGATGACACCTTCGTGAGCAAAAAGAAATCCTAAATTACGTAAATGGATGGCAAAGGTTTTTCTTATATGCATTGTCGTAGATCTACATAACTTGAATGTTCTATTCGTTTGCACAGATTACATAATCGTATGCAATAGCCGGACGGTCCTAATAAATATTCGTGCAGCCGCGTAGAACAAATATCTCCAATGTTTAACCACTGTTGGCACTCGCTTTAGAACAGAATGTAAATTTTCTTTTCAGTCCAGGAGGAAGGTTCACTGCAGAAGGTTACATAAAAATTCTGGGGTAGTATATTTGGTTCGTGAATGTGGACTCGTACCAATTAAGCGAAGCCGCGTTACAGTCAGTTAAAAGATGCCCCACTGCGTAATTTATTCACTCTCACACTCCCGTCATTGTCAGGAATATATTTCAGGAGTCCTTTGTTTCGTAATACTTTTAATTAGCGTTATTTCAAACATTTGAGTAAAAATTTTAATGATAACGAAGTAAAACATCTCGGAAGATGAAGTTATTAGAGAACAAAACCGTAATACTGTCGTTTATTTTTGCCTACATATGAACGTAATTATCACTGTTAGCTCACCATTCTGATTCCTATTCCTGTTCCGATTTCTGTCTTGTGACTGCTGTCATTAGTGTTGTTGCGATTGCTGATATTGCGTGCGGCGTAGAGTCGGGTACTGAAAGTACACCAAATAATTTTAAAGAGCATACTGTTAATTTTACAAAGGTGTTACCTGCGCCATGTCGGCGTAATTTCTATCATTCGAGGACCTAGCTTCGAAGTCCTGAATTTATTTAAAGAGAGAGAAAGGTAGATTCTTTACTGATTGGAACCGAATAATTGTAAAATTTGACGTTACATGGAGTATCAATTTCGTGAGAATTTCTCCGCAACGGAAAACACTTTTGTTTTAATGATGTCCATCACAAATCCAGTATCATTTCAGTGACACACTCTCCCCTATATCGTAAAAATAAAAATCGTGCCTCCCTTCTTTGAACGATGTACGCCGTCAATCGTCTCTGGTAAGGATCCCACACCGCGCAGCAGTATTCTAAAAGACGACAGACAAGCGTAGTGTAGGCAGTCTCCTTAGTAGGTCTGCCACATTTTCCAAGTGTCCTGCCATAAAACGCTGCCTTTGGTTAGCCTTCCCCACATCATTTTCTATGTGTTCTGTAAACTAATTTAAATACCTAGATATTTAGTTGAATTTACGGCCTTTTGATTAGACTGATTTACAGTGTAATCCAAGTTTAACGAATTCCTTTTAGCTCTCATGTGGATGACCTCACACTTTTCGTTATTTACGGTCAACTGTCAATTTCCGCACCATGTAGATATCTTTTCGAAATGGTTTTGCAATTTCTTTTGATTTTCTGATGACTTTACTACTCGATAAAAGACAGCGTCATCTGCAAAAAACCTAAGACGGCTGCAAGTTTGTCTCCCAAATCGTTTATATAGATAAGGAATAGCAAAATACCTATAAGAGTACCTTGGGAACGCCAGAAATCACTTCTTTTTTACTCGATGACTTTCCTTCGATTACTACGAACTGTGACCCTTTTGACAGGAAATCTCGAATCCAGTCACATAACAGACAACATTCCATAAGCACGCAATTTCACTACAGGCCGCTTGTGTGGTACAGTGTCAAAACCTTTCCGGAAATCCAGAAACGCGGAATCCATTTGCAATCACTTGTCTACACCACTCAACACTTTGTACGAGTAAAGAACTAGTAGTGTTTGACAAGAATGATGTTTTCTAAATCCGTGTTGACTGTGTCACCTTACCGTTCTCTTCGAGGTAATGCATAATGTTGGAACAATATGTTCCGAAATTCTGCTGCATATCCACGTTAAAATGATAGGGGCCTGTAAATCAGTGGATTACTTCAATATTGGTGTGACCTGAGCAACTTTCCAGTCTTTGGGTACAGATATTTCGTTGAACGAGCGATTGTACAGCATTGAGGTATGGAGTTATTGGATCAGCATACTCGGAAAGCAACCTACTTGGTACACAGTCTGGACCAGAAGACTTGCTTTTATTAAGTGATATAAGTCCCTTCGCTACTCCGATGATATCTACTACAGTCGTCACGGTGGCAGCTGTTCTCGATTCTAATTCGCGAATATTTACTTGGCCGTCTTTGGAGAAGGAATTTCGAAAGGCTTTGTTTATTAACTCTGCTTTGGCAGCACTTGGTCCATGGTATCTGCATTGCTATGGCGCAGAGAAGACATCGGCTGTGTCTCGCCGCTGTCATACTTTACATACGACCAGGAAGTTTTGGATTTTCTGCGAGGTTTCGAGAAAGTTTCGTTGTGGAAACTACTATAAAAATCACGCATTAATGTCCGTGCTAAAGTTGGAGCCTGAAAATGGTCGCCAATCTTGGAGATTCTGACTTCTTTAAATTTGGCATGCTTCCTTCGATGTTTCTGCAACACTGTTCTGACGAGTTTTATGTCCCAAGGGGTGTCAGCGCCGTCTCTTGTTACTTTATTTGGTACACATCTCTGAACTGCTGTCGATCCCATTTCTTTGAACTGAAGCCACATCTGGTGTAGTCTTATATTGTTAATTTGGAAGGAGTGGAGATTGTCTCTCTGGAAGCATCAAGTGAATTTTTACCTGGTTTTTTGAATAGGTATATCTTTTGTTTAATTTTGGAGGATTTCGGGGTTACAATATGCATTCTCGCTACGACAACCTTGTGCTCACTAGTCCCTGTATCTGTTTCGATACTCGTTATTACCTCAGGATTATTTATTGCTAAGAGATCAAGTGTGTTTTGACACTGTTTACTATTGGATGGGCTCATGGATTAACTGCTTGAAATAATTTTCAGAGAATGCGTTTAGCAGAATTTGAGACGATTTTTTTGCCGACCTCCCAATTCAGATCATGCAGTTTGAGTTTGATTTCAATTATTATTTCATTCCGGTTGCCAACAGTAACCTCTGCCCATACTTACCCACAGGAAGTATCTACTTCAATTTCGCGAGAAGATAAACTGACAGCAACAAACACGCCACCGCCAACCGTCTTTAGCCTATCCATTCGGATCGTCTAGCGTTAAAAGGTTTTGCTTTTCACATTTAACCAAATATAACATTGATGATGATAATTTATGGCAATGTTTGCCGACAAGATAAAGAATGCTACCTTTAACACTAGATTGCGTACTCACGGCAGTTCTCCTTGGCCGTTTTTGGTACGACTTGGAAAGAGAGAAAAATTAATGAATGATCACGGATGCGTCGGTTCTCGATTGTGTTCAGGAGACGTACAGATTAATTGCGCGAAAATAGTTTCTCAAATGACCTCTTAACCCGGATTGCTTTCACGCAACCAGACTCTTCAATGAAATTACCTAAGGGACCGATTTGGATAATAAAAAGAATTGGAAATGAATGCAAAACAGTGAAATTTTGTAAAAAAAGTTGTCAGATCGGAAATTGAACACATTAATGGTCTCCCAAATACAATCGAGACACCGCAATAAAGAGCGAACCTGTAACAAAGTTCAGCCCGCATCTCGTGGTCGTGCGGTAGCGTTCTCGCTTCCCACGTCCGGGTTCCCGGGTTCGATTCCCGGCGGGGTCAGGGATTTTCTCTGCCTCGTGATGGCTGGGTGTTGTGTGCTATCCTTAGGTTAGTTAGGTTTAAGTAGTTCTAAGTTCTAGGGGACTGATAACCGTAGATGTTAAGTCCCATAGTGCTCTGAGCCATTTTGTAAGAAAGTTCATTTAAACATAAACATTATTTGTGGTTAATTTAAAGAAAAGAATAAGCATAGATTTTCTGTACAGTGAAGCATCAATATATTCTCAAAGAACAAAGGCGTTAATCTATAGACATTAACAAATTTACATTTTGATGTTTTTCTCATAGATGGAGCAGCCCAACAATCGCTGCTTTTGTATGTGTGATATTTTGTAAAAATTAAATGTCCTGGCGTGCGCGTATGTATTTTTTTTATCGTCACAAGGTCTTCTTGGTGATAACGTGGTTTTTCCCACTAAATGAAATATAACTTGTAGCGGTGCTACACAACACGTCTTAACAAGTCGTCGACCAAACATCAAAGGTAATCAAGTACATGTTAACATATCGGCGACCAGAAGTACAACTAACTATAAAGACTCTAGAATTTTCCTAATAAATGATAAATTGTTCTTTTTTCTGTTTCGCAGCTTCTTGCTATCAAGCGCTGCGGCAATGATTTTAAATATCTACGACCAGCGAGTCATAGTGTTTAAAAGTACCTTTTAAACGCTGGCCGCGCGTCTTGGTATAGGCGTACGTTATAAACAGATTTCGTTTCTTTACTCTCGCGTTGTCATGCTTAGTATCATTACAAACTACAGCTCGATGGCTGTCTTTTTCTCATATGCAAAATGTCTGAAATCCAATAATATCACAAACGATGTTAGGTTCTTCGCAATGATTTCGTCTGAACTTATCTCCGGCTTTAGCCAGCTTTCTTGAGCATCAGTGCTTTCTATTAGCTCTTGTAGCTTTGGTACTTTCCCAACACAGCTACGACAGTTTGCATCTGTTATTCCGATGGTTCCTGTATCTAAGTTCTTCCTGTGTTCGGCCTGCACCCTTCTATAACTGAAGCCCTTCTTGTGTTTCCCCGATACCCTCTAACCTAAGAAAATCGCCCATACCACGAGACACAGCCCCTGCTACCCGTGTAGCCGCCTCCTGCGTGAAGTGGCGCCGAACCTATTCAGCGCATTTGCTTCCTGTCGTACGTGTCGCGTGAGCAACGTTTCGTGTAAACACCTTTCCATACTCCTGAGTAATGTGCTGAAAACTGCAACGTCGCAATTCTTACTGCTGGCCTCGTTCACCGAAGCTAGGATAAAAGGGATGGAGGGGACAACGTGTCGGTTGTGAATAGCCGAAATTGTTTTGGGGAAAAAACACAGTACAGTTTTTAAGATCTGTCGGCGGGACCCACCTCATGTCGCAGTAAAACAGCGCGCGTAGCGTTACTATTGACTGCGACGATCGGAGACAACTGTTTTGGCAACGAGGTACACACGTAATGGACAATGATGGTGGCGTTGTGTCTCCTAGCGTGTTATGCTGTGTACCGGACAGCAAAGCTTTGCAGTTGAGCATAACGATTAGGGGATTCTGCACAACACTGCATTATCGCTATTACGACTATTAATACAGTGTAATGGCTTGGTTTTCAGTGGAGCAGCTGTTTTCATAATATTGTTTAAACAATTGAGTTCAGCTTCGCATTTTATCTTTACCATCCGTTAACAAAACCACCCCTCCAGAGAGAACTTTCTCACAAAAAATTCAAGCGGGCGGATTTAAGACGTTTCACTGCACGATAGGCGTTTTTTTTAATTTTAGTTCGATGTGTTGAAAATTTATAAATCCACTACTGCAGCGCTGTGGAGTAATATTTTTGTGAAAATACGCACATGTCCGTGTTCGAATACTGACCGCTCTAACTTTTCCCCCTCGTGATGTTCGCGAGGCAAGAGCGTGGGCGGTGCCGGGTCTTCCCCCAGCCTGACTGCTGACTGCCGCCCACGGCAGTTCTCGCCTCCCCCCTGTTCCGGCTGCCCCACAGTGCGTATCACGCTCGCACGCAATGCTGACGTGCATCCTCGCAAAATCCTTTCTCAAATTAAGGCTGGTGATTGGCACTGCAAGACTGCTTTCGATCAAGAATTCCCCTTTCTCGTCCGCTCTAGACTGTATTCATATTCGCCTTTTTTCCTTCCTTCGTGTGTTACTTTTGGTTCCAAGATAGCAGAATTACTTCATACCGTCAACTTCGAGGTCCCCAATTTTGATCCCAACTTTCCTCCTAATGTCATTTCTATACCCTTCACCTGTTCCCTCTGTCTTTGCTTTACTCTCAGTCCAGATTCTGGATTGAATAGGCTGCTTATTTTGTTCAACAGGGCGCTGCGATTGTATCTCATCTTCACTCGCGATAGCAATGACATCAGCGAACCTAATCACCGATGTCGTTCCACCTTGAATTTAAATCCCACTCCTAGACTTTTCTTTGATTTCAGTCGTTGTATCTCCGCTGTATTGATTCAATATTAGTAGCGAAAGTCCGCATCCCCGTCTTGTACTCTTTGTATTCCCAGTGCTTCGTTCTTGGTCTTTCATTTTAATTTTTTCACCTTTTATTCTTGACTTTATACCATATCACCCGTTTCCCCCCGTAAAGATTAGACCTGTTTTCCTGAGAATTTCCAAAAATTTGTACCATTTTAGACTGCAGATTCATTTTTCTATGTCGACAGATACTATAAGCGTGTCTCGGTTGTTTGTAAGTCTGACTTCCGTTATCGAGCGCAACGTCAGAACTGCCTCTATGGCGCCTTTACCTTTCCTAAAGCCAACTGATTGTCATCGAACAGATCCTCAACTTTCTTTTCTGTTCTTCGGTACGTTATTCTTTTCAGTCATGAGGTGCTAAGCGGTGTGTGTACTTTACTTCTCGTAGTTATCCGTCCTTCCTATATTCGAGATTCTACAGACGAATTTTTCTTTCGAATGTCTAATAGTAAGAGGGTCTGGAGAAAAGGCGTTCATTTCTACAAAACAATTCTTTTTGTACTTTCCAACACAATCCACTTGAACATTTATGCACTTGTTCCAATAGGCTACAAACGTTTTTATTCCAGCTGCAGAAAACTCTTTATCTTGATGTTTTAACCAATTTCGCACAATACTTTTTCACGTCCTCGTTGTCCTGGAACCTCTTGCCACATAATGCCTCCTTCAGTGCACTAAACAAATAGAAATCACTAGGAGCTAAATCAGTGCTGTTAGGGGATGAAGCAGTGCTTTCCACGCCATTTTGTCGATGGTTTCACGGGTTAGATGAGCAATATGAGGACGCGCGTTGTCATGTTGGAGAATCACACCTCTCCTCTTAGATCCACGACATCTGACGCCCATGACTGGCTTCACCTTGTTTAAAGGCGAATCCGAGTAGTATTGGCTGTTCATTGTACGGTGCTCTTCGAGATAATCACAAATCATTCCAAAACACCGTGAACATGACTTTTCTTGCTCATGTTTGGTTTTGTCTGCTAACTCGAAGCTTCTTGTGTCTTTTGTAGGCAATTGGCCAATGATTTTAGAAATTTCGCAGAAATGTATACCGCTTTTGTCTTATTTGAGTTCAACACTTCGAAACCTGTGTTGCCTGTCACGCCGAAGCTGCATCCTTTATCTTTTCCGTAGTGTCCCACATGTGGCCTCCGTCGCGTCATCAGACCAATCCTCCCTCCCGGAGAGGCCTTCAGTGGGCTTGCAGTGCCCTCTGTTGTCAGTGTGAGACTTTGTTCTTGAGGTTTACCTGTATTTCTGAAGCCACTGCAGCAACGAACATGCACTTTTACACGGAGTTCCAAGTTACGTCCTTGGTGTACTGGACAGAAGTGACTGCATTTCAGTCACTAGTTTGGCAAGTAAAATATTCTGACTATACGGTTGAATGTCGCGTAATATTTCCGACTCTGTCCAAAATAATTTTAACTGTTTCTATGTTAGTTCTGCAGACTCGGTATATGTGTGTTGCAACTATCTGAAAATCTGAATAGCCGAGTCCAAGTGGTTCCTGAGATTTAGGGAAAGATGCAACTGAAAATGTAAATTTTCAGAAATAGCTTGTGAAGCGTGAAATGTGTGAAACTTACATTCGTGTCTTTTCTACGTGCGTTCGGCAAGTGCACAAACGCTAACTGTGACGCCATCATTAGCAAGTACGTCCAAACATGCCAAACGGGCTGTTATTTTATTCCCGGCAGCCGAGGGACAAACACCGGCAACCGTCGACGGGAGACTGAAGGACGAGTGCGGGGCAGCCCGTGTGCCAGAGACCTCTTTCGTGCAGGGGGGGGGGGGGGGGGCTGCCGCTTCAGGAGACGCACGTGGCCGCGTCGCGGGAGTCACGCCCACGCGAGTGGGAGGCGGCCGAGCAGCCGCTCTGCAGCCCCGACGCCTCCCCACGCGACTGTCGCGGCTTCGGTCCCTTAAAAAGGCGGACGTTTCCCGTGGGACGAGAGCGTGCACCAGACAGCTGAGGACAAAGTGTTCCACCAGACGGGAATCTCCAACCCGGTGACGGTGGGGGGACTCCACACACTGAGTGGCACGCCTTTCCTGGACTGTGCGGACTTCGAACGGAAACTTTTTGATCGCCCCCTTATAGCACTACAGACCACCCAGTTCTTGTGTCTTACTTCCCAACAAAATTAAGTGTCGGTACTGATGTCCACGCAGGATGGATGATTCATTTGGGCCCTCAACCCGTCTGTGCAGTCACTTCCTCAGCAAGTCAACGTGTGCCAGGTGCATTAAGTGGGATTTATAATTTCCTTGACTGCTCCAAACACGGAGCGTTGAAAGCTGTGTGAAGTGTCTGACAAGTGGAAGTGGCGATACTTGCGGCGTGAATCGGCCCGGGAAGGCGAAGCTGATGCACAGGTATGTCGTCTGATGACAGAAGGAAGCCCACACTGGCCTTCTGATACGGGGAACACATCGTCGCTGTCACTTGTGAAGGCATCTCTTAATATCGTTGCAATTCATAAATAATTCTGTCTGAACAAAAAGTCAGTGTAACCACTCAAACGCAGAGACCCAGTGCTGGCATTCATACAAGAGGCGTAACCCTCAGAGACTTGACAGTCGGCTGCACCACATCAGGGTAGGCCACTCTGATCCTGAGAGTCAATGAGGAACATCCATGTAGCTGATAACGAGACAGAGACGAGACCAGTTGCATCTGGTTGTGTCACTCTCCTGAGAAAACAGCCGAAACGATAAAACAGTCGAGTGGACAGTCGGTTGCCAATACCAGTGAGTTGAACGACCACCAGTCCTATAGTAATGCAAAAGTGCGTGGGGTACAACCAGCCCCTTCCGCTGCTTAAAACATTAGTGTTCCAGCAAGACAACGCAACATTACTCCCAAACTTCCTAACACGCTCCACTCTTATAAATCATCCTAACGTTCATTACCAATGGCATACAGGCCCTATGCTAGTTAATACGTCCCAAAGAATTTCATAACAGTGTAGAGAACGTGCCTGCATAACTGCCAATCACATACTTTCAAGGAGACACGCAATTTCAACACGACCACGCCCTCACTCTGTGACTGTGCTGTGCACCACTGCAAGTTGTTCAAATTTTTCAAATGGCTCTGAGCACTATGCGACTTAACTTCTGAGGTCATCAGTCGCCTAGAACTTATAACTAATTAAACCCAACTAACCTAAGGACATCACACACATCCATGCCCGAGGCAGGATTCGAACCTGCGACCGTAGTGGTCACGCGGTTCCAGGCTGAAGCGCCTAGAACCGCACGGCCACACCGGCCGGCACTGCAAGTTGTCCCTTAGCTCTCCTGGCTGTACAATACGGGACCAAATTAGGTTAACAAGTTGTAGTGTAGCATCAACTAAAATTCTGCTCGAATGTCTTTACACAAAGCACAGAGTGCAGCATACATACAGCTTTTTCCACTGCTGCTCCCACAACAGGAACGAGGCGTTAAGTACCAGCAGCACGATGATTCATTGCTCATCTAAAAAGTTTCAAATCTTCTTAAGTGTTTCTAGCTTTGACATACAGGGCCCATAACACGTGGTATATTCGAAGGAATGTTTACGAAACACACACTTTGGTATAACTGGAAGAACTTTCAGTTGTGAGACATACTTCGTGCCTGTGTAGGTACCCTCGCTACATTAGTGAAATGTGAACTTTCAATGGGACACCACCTCTCACCCGATTACTCATTGGTCTCTATGCTATTCCTTACTTCATCTTGTTGGAACACGGTACCAGTGCTGTTGTGGTGTACTACAATGTAAAGAAACCTCTGGAGATTCTCGAACGAACGCGATAATATGTAGGGTGCATTCGGCTAATTACAGTGGTGTTCCCACAAGATGACTGCGGCTATATCTTGTGGGACGACTGGACCATACTGAATATTAAGTTCTGGGGAATTGTAGTATGCAGTTTGCCTTGCCAATCTGACTGGTATCTTAATATGTTTATTTGAGTTGTTAACTCTACTGTAATGGTCATTGGAATTCATTGTGGCCTGTGTGGAGTAGGAGGGGCACCTCGGCGAAGTATTCTTTATTCTTGTTCTCGAGAAACGTGACCTGCTGACGATATGGCCACTATACGCTCATTCTCGATCGCCAGCAGCTGGTGGTGGCAGGGGAGGGGGGGAGGGGGTAGGCCGGCGGCTGCGGCAGACACACCAGCCGGGCGTGACTTTCCAGGATGACAACGCCGCACTCGCCACTCTGCACGTCGCACAGCACTGCCTCCTGTGGCGCTCGTCACGTCGCCTCGCAGGTCCAGCTGTGTAGCTCACCGTAACCTGACAGAAGCCTCAGGGTCTGTTAACGCAACAGACTCCAGGGTCCATCATCCGTGTCGTGTCGCCACACTGACGCATTAGAGGTGTCCGATCCCACAGTGGGGCAAAGTTTCGTTACTCACCACAACAGTTGCACAGCTCCATCCCCCCATGTGTAGCTCAGCGTCGATGGCAGAAGCGTACATTACCCTTCCTGTGTTTCGTGCCTGGGGATTTATGACTTAAAATAATCATTTCCGTTCGTTGCCAGTAAACTGAAGGGCAATGGCTATAACCAACTGAAGCGTGCTGGATAATCGACCTCTTCTTTGGCCATCCCTCTCCTCAGTGGACTGAGTACTTCAAGATGGAAATCGCAAATTTACTCGCGTACTCCTCAACAAACCTCTACTTTCGTAGAAATTCCTAAGCGGCACTATCATGCAGGGCCTATGGTACTTATCATCATTGGCAGACCAGTAACGTTACGTTACCCCAAGTGTGCGTTGAGGGCTGACCAAAGGTTCCGCGACACGTCATTCCTCTTCTCACACTGTTCCACACATCAGCAGGACGTGACCTTCGAGTAGGAGACTTCCAATGTACACTCCATTTCAAACTTTGGGTTTAAGGTTAGGCAGAACCATAACCTTATATTACTCCTGAACTGTTCAGGGAACGGGGAACTGTGGCAGAAAAGGTACCATTATTTTTCCATTACTGCAGCATAAGTATGATGTCATTTTCCAGGAGAAGAATGAATCTCTTTCACTGTGTTACATGGGTCCCCCACGTCAGATGCTTCTTTATCTCACTCTTTGAAGTGACCTGAGCTACAAGTTTGACTATCACGTTGTCGGGAAGGTTTATCTAAAATAAACAGAGTCGTTTGCTCCAGAAAGTCAGAACTGGCAGGCTCCCTGCCGCCGTTGGATAAGCAGCTGCAGCAGCAAGTCGTATACTCCTAGCTCATTCATTTGTTACATAGTTTAATTCTTAATTTCTTTTCGTGTTTTTGGTACTTGAATTGTTTAATTCATAAATTTCGGGCGTATTATAGTATTTGACAGTTGTAGCATCGCGTTTTAGTACCTGAATAGTGTATATTCGCGTAGTCTCCTTCCGCCGCCGAGCAGTGTGTCAGCAGTGCACAAGTGGCAGCATTACTGCATTTACTACGCAATCTTGTATTTTAATAACCGTTTAAATTTTGTGTCGATTTGTTTGTGCTCTCTGTAGATTAATTCAGACGTTCTTTGCACAACAGTTTTTAGCACGGATAGGGACTGCAACTGCTGTGTTCGGATGCAGGCTGAGTTGGCATCCCTTCGCTCCCAGCTTCAGGCAGTGTTTATTTATTTATTTATTTATTTATTTATTTAACCTGGCAAGATTAGGGCCATCAGGCCCTCTCTTACATCTAACCAGGCATTCTACTTATTTTACATTCATACGTTTTAGTAGGCATGTTAAACTACATCTAGTACAAAAAGTGAAATAAACAATTAGAAAGGTACACCTGGAAAAATACATACATATAGAGTTTATATTCGTAGATCATAAGTACTGTTATAATTAGACATTATTGAAGAGACAAATTTTAGATAGGAGTGCTGGCAGCAGGGAGTATGAAGGAGACTCATGGTGAAGGGAGGAGAAGAATAGAGAGACATGATGAAACATAATTAAGGAAGTATAAAGGAAAAAAAGATTGCGTGGCTAATAGAGATAGATGAAGAGGAAGGCATCTCAGGAGCAAGATAGGAGACGCTAGCTTTGCTATTTGACAGATGAGAGGATTGGCCTGGTACATTAATTTTGTGGAGAACTTTATGAGGATGATAGTAGGAAATGCTTCAACTTCTTCTTAAAAGCAGCAGGAGATTGAATTTTGCGCAAGGTAAGGGGCAGTTTGTTCCAGAGGCGGACAGCGGCAACTGAGACGGAGTTTGCAAAAGTTTTTGTTTAGTGAGTGGGCACGGTTAGGATACCAAATAAGAGTGACCTCGTGTTTCGATTATGATGGCATGACAGGTTTTTAATCTCTGAAGCAAGGTACTGGGGTGCTTGCGCGACGAGGAGTCGGTGAAGTAGACACAGAGTGTGGTAGTCACGCAACTTGTCCGGCCGCAGCCACTCTAGCTCGGAGTATGAAGCACTAACACGATCATATCGGCGAATGTTGCAGGTGTAACGCACACAGGCATTCATGGTTAGCTGTAGCCGTCTTTTGTTTTCACTACTCGTGCCTTGCTGAATTACACCACAATAGTGGAGGTTCGGTAGAACGAGTGCTTGCACGAGCTGGCGTTTCAAGTCCTGTGGAAATATGTTCCGAAACTTTTTGAGAGCATAGAGACAAGCAGACGTCTTTTGGCACACTGCGACTGTATTCTCCGCCCAGTTGAGATGCTCATCCAAAGTTACACCCAAGTTCTCCACTGTTTTCTGATATGGTATTGGAGTACCGTCGAGCAGAATAGGAGGTAGCCGTTCGCGGAAATCTGAACTTATTAATTTCTGATGGGCTATTAAGATTACTTGCGTCTTTTTTGCATTTAGTTTAAGCCCCAGGTTTTTCGCCCATGTCACTACTGAAGACAGATCATCATTCATCTGAGCGATTGCATTGTTTACATCTTCAGGTCTGACGCTTAGGTGGAGTTGGAGGTCGTCGGCATAGAAATGATATTTACAGGAGGACAGAACCGACGAAATATCGTTGACATATAAACAAAACAAAAGTGGTCCTAAGACTGATTCTTGTGGCCCTCCCGAGGAAACATGTCTCCAGGAAGATTTTTCATTTACGCAGACAACACATTGCTGTCTGTCTTTTAAGTAGCTTTCAAACCATCTCATTGCACTATCAGAGAAATTAAGCTGTTGCATTTTTCTGAGCAATATGTCAAAGTTAACAGTGTAAAAAGCTTTGCTGAAGTCCAGTAGCGTCAATACTGTTGCCTTTCGATTGTCGATGGCACATTTCAGGTCATCAGTTACTTTAATTAGAACAGTGTTTGTGCTGTGATGTTTACGGAAACTGGATTGAAATTTGTCATATAGGCTGAATTCATGCAAGTGTTCAGTGATTTGGTCATGAACAATATATTCAAGTGCTTTGGAAAGAGCAGGCAGTATGCTAATTGGTCGGTAATCACTAGGCAGTTGCGGGTTTTCGATCTTAGGGATGGGTCGAATTATCTACATCTACATCTATACTCCGCGAGCCACCTTACGGTGTGTGGCGGAGGGTACTTATTGTACCACTATCTGATCCCCCCTTACCTGTTCCATTCACGAATTGTGCGTGGGAAGAACGACTGCTTGTAAGTCTCCGTATTTGCTCTAATTTCTCGGATCTTTTCGTTGTGATCATTACGCGAGATATATGTGGGCGGTAGTAATATGTTGCCCATCTCTTCCCGGAATGTGCTCTCTCGTAATTTCGATAATAAACCTCTCCGTATTGCGTAACGCCTTTCATGAAGTGTCCGCCACTGGAGCTTGTTCAGCATCTCCGTAACGCTCTCGCGCTGACTAAATGTCCCCATGACGAATCGCGCTGCTTTTCGCTGGATCATGTCTATCTCTTCTATTAATTCAACCTGGTAAGGGTCCCATACTGATGAGCAATACTCAAGAATCGGACGAACAAGCGTTTTGTAAGCTACTTCTTTCGTCGATGAGTCACATTTTCTTAGAATTCTTCCTATGAATCTCAACCTGGCGCCTGCTTTTCCCACTATTTGTTTTATGTGATCATTCCACTTCAGATCGCTCCGGATAGTAACTCCTAAGTATTTTACGGTCGTTACCGCTTCCAATGATTTACCACCTATGGCATAATCGTACTGGAATGGATTTCTGCCCCTATGTATGCCCATTATATTACATTTATCTACGTTTAGGGAAAGCTGCCAGCTGTCGCACCATGCATTAATCCTCTGCAGGTCTTCCTGGAGTACGTACGAGTCTTGTGATGTTGCTACTTTCTTGTAGACAACCGTGTCATCTGCAAATAGCCTCACGGAGCTACCGATGTTCTCAACTAAGTCATATATGTATACTGTAAACAATAAAGGTCCTATCACGCTTCCTTGCGGTACTCCCGAAATTACCTCTACATCTGCAAATTTTGAACCGTTAAGAATGACATGTTGTGTTCTTTCTTCTAGGAAATCCTGAATCCAATCACAAACCTGGTCCGATATTCCGTAAGCTCGTATTTTTTTCACTAAACGTAAGTGCGGAACCGTATCAAATGCCTTCCTGAAGTCCAGGAATACGGCATCAATCTGCTCGCCAGTGTCTACGGCACTGTGAATTTCTTGGGCAAATAGGGCGAGCTGAGTTTCACATGATCTCTGTTTGCGGAATCCATGTTGGTTATGATGAAGGAGATTTGTATTATCTAAGAACGCCATAATACGAGAACACAAAACATGTTCCATTATTCTACAACAGATTGACGTAAGCGAAATAGGCCTATAATTATTCGCATCTGATTTATGACCCTTCTTGAAAATGGGAACGACCTGCGCTTTCTTCCAGTCGCTAGGTACTTTACGTTCTTCCAGCGATCTACGATAAATTGCTGATAGAAAGGGGGCAAGTTCTTTAGCATAATCACTGTAGAATCTTAAGGGTATCTCGTCTGGTCCGGATGCTTTGCCGCTACTAAGTGATAGCAGTTGTTTTTCAGTTCCGATATCGTTTATTTCAATATTTTCCATTTTGGCGTCCGTGCGACGGCTGAAGTCAGGGACCGTGTTACGATTTTCCGCAGTGAAACAGTTTCGGAACACTGAATTCAGTATTTCTGCCTTTCTTCGGTCGTCCTCTGTTTCGGTGCCATCGTGGTCATCGAGTGACTGAATAGGGGATTTAGATCCGCTTACCGATTTTACATATGACCAAAACTTTTTAGGGTTCTTGTTTAGATTGTTTGCCAATGTTTTATGTTCGAATTCGTGGAATGCTTCTCTCATTGCTCTCTTTACGCTCTTTTTCGCTTCGTTCAGCTTTTCCTTATCAGCTATGATTCGACTACTCTTAAACCTATGATGAAGCTTTCTTTGTTTCCGTAGTACCTTTCGTACATGATTGTTATACCACGGTGGATCTTTCCCCTCGCTTTGGACCTTAGTCGGTACGAACTTATCTAAGGCGTTCTGGACGATGTTTCTGAATTTTTTCCATTTTTGTTCCACATCCTCTTCCTCAGAAATGAACGTTTGATGGTGGTCACTCAGATATTCTGCGATTTGTGCCCTATCACTCTTGTTAAGCAAATATATTTTCCTTCCTTTCTTGGCATTTCTTATTACACTTGTAGTCATTGATGCAACCACTGACTTATGATCACTGACACCCTCTTCTACATTCACGGAGTCGAAAAGTTCCGGTCTATTTGTTGCTATGAGGTCTAAAACGTTAGCTTCACGAGTTGGTTCTCTAACTATCTGCTCGAAGTAATTCTCGGACAAGGCAGTCAGGATAATGTCACAAGAGTCTCTGTCCCTGGCTCCAGTTCTGATTGTGTGACTATCCCATTCTATACCTGGTAGATTGAAGTCTCCCCCTATTACAATAGTATGATCACGAAACTTCTTCACGACGTTCTGCAGGTTCTCTCTGGGGCGCTCAACTACTACGGTTGCTGATGCAGGTGGTCTATAGAAGCATCCGACTATCATATCTGACCCACCTTTGATACTTAGCTTAACCCAGATTATTTCACATTCGCATTCGCTAATAACTTCACTGGATATTATTGAATTCTTTACTGCTATAAATACTCCTCCACCATCGGCGTTTATCCTATCCTTGCGGTTCACTTCCGGTTTTAACCAACTTTCCGTTCCTAATACTATATGCGCACTATTTCCTTCAATAAGAGATACTAATTCAGGAACCTTGCCCTGGATACTCCTGCAGTTTACCAATATTACGTTAACTTTTCCTGTTTTTGGTCTCTAAGGACGGACGTTCTTTATCAACGATGATAATGTCCTCTCTGGTAAGCCGTCAGGTATTTTATCGTTTCGCCCAAGGGGGGGTCCCTCTAACCTAAAAAACCCCCGTGTGCACGCCACACGTACTCTGCTACCCTAGTAGCTGCTTCCGGTGTGTAGTGCACGCCTGACCTGTCTAGGGGGGCCCTACAGTTCTCCACCCAATAACGGAGGTCGATGAATTTGCAACCATTATAGTCGCAGAGTCGTCTGAGCCTCTGGTTTAGACCCTCCGCACGGCTCCAAACCAGAGGTCCGCGATCGACTCTGGGCACTATGCTGCAGATATTAAGCTCAGCTTGCACTCCGCGTGCGATGCTGGTTGTCTTCACCAAATCAGCCAGCCGCCGGAAGGAACCAAGGATGGCCTCAGAACCCAAGCGGCAGGCGTCATTCGTTCCGACATGTGCTACTATCTGCAGCCGCTCACACCCAGTGCGTTCAATAGCTGCCGGAAGGGCCTCCTCCACATTACGGACGAGACCCCCCGGCAAGCACACCGAGTGCACACTGGCATTCTTCCCCGACCTACCCGCTATTTTCCTGAGGGGCTCCATAACCCGCCTAACATTGGAGCTCCCTATAACTAATAGGCCCGCCCTCTGTGACTGTCAGGACCTTGCCGGAGAATCGGCCACTGGCCCAACAGGCGAGGCATCCTGTGGTGGCTCGGAAACGATGTCATCACCACTAGGAAGCACCCCGTACCTGTTGGAAAGGGGTAAGGCAGCTGCCACGCGGCCAGATCCCACCTTCGCCTTTCGGCCAGGCACGCGCGAGCCCACCACTGTCCGCCATTCACCCTGGAGTGATGGCTGACCGGTAAGATGCTCACTGCCGGAAGACGCAGCGACATCAGGGGTTCCATGTGATTCCAAGGCCACCGAAGTAGGCATAGGTCTCACCACAGTTGCCCCAACGCCACTACGAGCCGACGACTGCGCCTCGAGCTCGATGAGCCTAACAGACAAAGCCTCCACCTGCCCCCGAAGAGTGGCCAATTCTCCTTGCGTCCGCTCACAACAACCAAAGTCCCTACACATGACTATGTTTACCCTACCCTATACGGTGACAAATTCCCAAGATAATCTTCTGATGAGCTACTCTGATAATCAAGAAACACTCACTGAAATACGAGACGCGAAAACTACGCTAGGTTTTCCCAGAAAAACTATTTAAAAGCTAAGCGCAGCAAATAAGTACAAAAACGCTTTATACAAACAGTACTCGCTGCTGCTGGTGCTCTCGCTTTGGCTGTCACAAGACAACTGCTGATTCAAGTGACTAGTGGCTAACGGCCGCGAAACAAACAAAAGACGGTTTTAGGGCGCTTTCTGTTCTAAACGATCAAGAAAACACTAAGAAATCTAACACGAAAACTACGTAAAGTTTTATCAAGAACTGTTAGTTACTATGCAGAGCAGATAAATACAAATAGAATCCCTTCCTTAGTGGAAGGTCGTAAACAAAATGCAAAATAAACGCTTTATACAAACAGTACTCGCTGCTGCTGGTGCTCTCGCTCTGGCTGTCACAAGACAAGTCTTTTCCATGCAGTGGGGTATATTCCGTTCACGAGGGAAAAATTAAATATGTCAGTTAAGACAGGTACTAAGATATCGGCAACATTCTTAATCATGGTTATACCGATATTGTCGTTGCCTATTGCATCAGAAGAGATTCTCATTATTGCTTTTCTTGCAGTATTTGTTGTTACATGTTTTAGATGGAAGGTATCGTTGTTAGTTATCCTGTTTGGGGACTCTTGTGGACGGTAATTATCAGCCGTGCTGGTATTCAGAGGTGCAGAGAAGAATTCATTTAATTCGTTAGCTGACACAAGAAAAGTAGTCTCCGATTTTGCCTTTCCGACCCCCAAGCTGCGGAGATTCTTCCATAGAGTCGTGGGCGTCAGATCGCTGCATACAAGGGAGCGAACGTGCCTGATTTTAGCATTGCGAATGCACTGTTTCACTCTGTTCAGTAGCTTTCTGTATTCTTCGAAACGCTCGGGTTTCGGATCTGCCTTGGAACGCCTGTGGGCAGCATCCCTATTAGTCATCATTTGACGTAATTCAGCTGTCAGCCATGGAGCAGGAGATTTTCTTACACGGATTGTGCGCGCAGGTGGATGTTTGTCGTAGAGGGCAGTGAGTTTATCACCAAGTTCATTAATTTTGCCGTCGATTATTTGCCGTCTGATTATTTGATGCCATGAGATTTCTGAGCAGTCGGCTGTTAGAGCGTCAAGGTCAATACGTTTCATGTTCCTGCAAGCTATGTAACGCGATTTGATGTTTGGGGGCTGCACAGAGTAGGCCAGGAATATTACATCATGTGCTGAGAGGCCAGGGGCCGATGTTTGACCAACGTCTCTTACTTTGTCAGTCTGTTTCGTTGCGATTACGTCTATAAGAGTATGACTGTGCGCCGTATGGTGTGTAGGTTGTAATGGAAGAATGTTCATGCTATTGCAACTAAACAGACTTCTTAGGTTTATTGCGGAGGGAGTGTCTCTTAGCAGGTCTATGTTCAAGTCACCCATTACGATGACATGTTCGTATTGACACTGGAGTGAATGTAATTCCGACTGGAAGGAACTCATTGAGTTTATTTTTGGGGCCTTTTACACGACACCAGTCAAGAATATCCGACTTTGTATATTTATTTCAATGAACATGAATTCAGCCTCTTTTTCTTCAGCAAGATTTGACGTACATAAGACTTTCGCTTTGAGATCTGTTCATATATACGCGCCGACCCCGCCACCTCGCTTTTTTGATCTGTCTGCCATAAGAAATGTTTACCCTGGGAGATGAATAGATGCAGAGGATATTTGTGGTTTCAACCACGTTTCGGATAAGAGGATTATGTGGTAGTTTAGTTGGTTGAAGAGGAGGCTAAGTTCTTCGTAATGTGCAGGTAAAGACTGGATGTTGCAGTGAGCTGCTAAAAGCTCTGACGCGTTCCGCTGGAGTGGGGTGGCAGACTGGTTTGTCCCTTTGTTGGGCACTACGTGCCGCGAGGGGCACTGGCCGGTGCTTCCGCCAAGTGACATGACACAGGGGTGTCCGAGATTTTGCGCGCCCTGTTTGTGGCCCCGCGAGTGCCGAAAATAAGGCGACTGCAAGAGATTTCCTGGGGTTGCGGAAGTATAGAAAATGGATTAGTGGTATTCGGTGCAAGGAGAATATGACCAAAATAGTGACGGCTGTGTGTCACTGTGTATCCTATGTCGTAAGAGGAGAAATGCAATTAGCGTATTTGAAACAGGTTAGGGTGGAAATAAGGGAAAGGGGAGTGATTTGAGAGGCCGATGCTGCCAGCAGAGAGAAGTAAGCTTAATAATTAATAAATTATCGTAGTAAGCTAGAATTAAATTGAAATTTACTAAAATGATACTGGTAGTGATTATCGTAGGAAGCTACCATTAGATTGAAATTTGCTAAAGTGATACTGATTGTGATTTTCGTTATGAACAATTTAAATCGAAGAGATGGGTGATTACTGAACTAAAGGAGAGAGTAATAATTGCAATAGAACTATTACAGAATGGAAGAGAATAAACTAAGAAAATGAAAAAAAGTATTAGCAGTAACTAAAATTAAGTAATGGTTAGAGCTACAGACACAAAAAATAGTGAAAAGTTAATACAGTTACAAAAACAGTTAGTTGAAGGTGCAAATATAAGTATAATTGAAAATAAAATTATAAACAGCCGACCAGTTGCAAAGGATAAAGAAATCTTTACCTAGGTTTCAACAAATTTAAATTTGTCTTCTTCAGAAGGTGGCAATATTACATTAGTATGGACTGATGTATCATCGTCGTTTTTACAAATATCTGCATAGATCCATTTGTTCAAATTAAAATATAGCCCTGAAATTAGGGTTTGTCATGTAAATGTAAAGTACAGAAAGGGCAACAGCCTCAATGGGTGCGGGGAAAAGTCAGGACATGCGGGGACCAAGCAGCAATCGGTATTGTAATTGTAAACTGTCGAAGCTGCGTTGGTAAAGTACCGGAACTTCAAGCGCTGATAGAAAGCACCGAAGCTGAAATCATTACAGGTACAGAAAGCTGGCTGAAGCCAGAGATAAATTCTGCCGAAATTTTTACGAAGGTACAGATGGTGTTTAGAAAGGATAGATTGCATGCAACCGGTGGTGGAGTGTTTGTCGCTGTTAGTAGTAGTTTATCCTGTAGTGAAGTAGAAGTGGATAGTTCCTGTGAATTATTATGGGTGGAGGTTACACTCAACAACCGAGCTAGGTTAATAATTGGCTCCTTTTACCGACCCCCCCGACTCAGCAGCATTAGTGGCAGAACAACTGAGAGAAAATTTGGAATACATTTCACATAAATTTTCTCACCATGTTATAGTCTTAGGTGGAGATTTCAATTTACCAGATATAGACTGGGACACTCAGATGTTTAGGACGGGTGGTAGGGACAGAGCATCGAGTGACATTATACTGAGTGCACTATCCGAAAATTACCTCGAGCAATTAAACAGAGAACAGACTCGTGGAGATAACATCTTGGACCTACTGATAACAAACAGACCCGAACTTTTCGACTCTGTAAGTGCAGAACAGGGAATCAGTGATCATAAGGCCGTTGCAGCATCCCTGAATATGGAAGTTAATAGGAATATAAAAAAAGGTAGGAAGGTTTATCTGTTTAGCAAGAGTAATATAAGGCAGATTTCAGACTACCTAACAGATCAAAACGAAAATTTCTGTTCCAACACTGACAATGTTGAGTGTTTATGGAAAAAGCTCAAGGCAATCGTAAAATGCGTTTTAGACAGGTACGTGCCGAGTAAAACTGTGAGGGACGGGAAAAACCCACCGTGGTACAACAACAAAGTTAGGAAACTACTGCGAAAGCAAAGAGACCTTCACTCCAAGTTCAAACGCAACCGAAACATCTCAGACAAACAGAAGCTAAACGATGTCAAAGTTAGCGTAAGGAGGGCTATGCGTGAAGCGTTCAGTGAATTCGAAAGTAAAACTCTATGTACCGACTTGACAGAAAATCCTCGGAAGTTCTGGTCTTACGTTAAATCAGTAAGTGGCTCGAAACAGCATGTCCAGACACTCCAGGATGATGAAGGCATTGAAACAGAGGATGACAAGCGTAAAGCTGAAATACTAAACACCTTTTTCCAATGCTGCTTCACAGAGGAAGACCGCACTGCAGTTCCTTCTCTAAATCCTCGCACAAACGAAAAAATGGCTGACATCGAAATAAGTGTCCAACGAATAGAAAAGCAATTGGAATCACTCAACAGAGGAAAGTCCACTGGACCAGACGGGATACCAATTCGATTCTACACAGAGTACGCGAAAGAACATGCCCCCCTTCTAACAGCCGTGTACCGCAAGTCTCTAGAGGAACGGAAGGTTCCAAATGATTGGAAAAGAGCACAGGTAGTCCCAGTCTTCAAGAAGGGTCGTCGAGCAGATGCGCAAAACTATAGACCTATATCTGTGACGTCGATCTGTTGTAGAATTTTAGAACATGTTTTTTGCTCGATTATCATGTCGTTTTTGGAAACTCTGAATCTACTATGTAGGAATCAACATGGATTCCGGAAACAGCGATCCTGTGAGACCCGACTCGCTTTATTTGTTCATGAGACCCAGAAAATATTAGATACTGGCTCCCAGGTAGATGCTATTTTTCTTGACTTCCGGAAGGCGTTCGATACAGTTCCGCACTGTCGCCTGATAAACAAAGTAAGAGCCTACCGAATATCAGACCAGCTGTGTGGCTGGATTGAAGAGTTTTTATGAAACAGAACACAGCATGTTGTTATCAACGGAGAGATGTCTACAGACATTAAAGTAACCTCTGGCGTGCCACAGGGGTGTGTTATGGGACCATCGCTATTCACAATATATATAAATGACCTAGTAGATAGTGTCGGAAGTTCCACGCAGCTTTGAGAAATGCAGGAAGATCTGCAGCGGATAGGCACTTGGTGCAGGGAGTGGCAACTGACCCTTAACATAGACAAATGTAATGTATTGCGAATACATAGAAAGAAGGAACCTTTATTGTACGATTATATGATAGCGCAACAAACACTGGTAGAAGTTACTTCTGTAAAATATCTGGGACTATGCGTGCGGAACGATTTGAAGTGGAATGATCATATAAAATTAATTGTTGGTAAGGCGATTACCAGGTTGAGATTCATTGGGAGAGTCCTTTGAAAATGTAGTCCATCAACAAAGGAGATGGCTTACAAAACACTCGTTCGACCTATACTTGAGTATTGCTCATCAGTGTGGGATCCGTACCAGATCGGGTTGACGGAGGAGATAGAGAAGATCCAAAGAAGAGCGGCGCGTTTCGTCACAAGGTTATTTGGTAACCGTGATAGCGTTACGGAGATGTTTAGCAAACTCAAGTGGCAGACTCTGCAAGAGCGGCGCTCTGCATCGCGGTGTAGCTTGCTCGCCAGTTTTCGAGAGGGTGCGTTTCTGGATGAGGTATCGAATATATTGCTTCCCCCTACTTATACCTCCCGAGGAGATCACGAATGTAAAATTAGAGAGATTAGAGCGCGCACAGAGGCTTTCAGACAGTCGTTCTTCCCACGAACCGTACGCGACTGGAAAAGGAAATGGAGGTAATGACAGTGGCTCGTAAAGTGCCCTCCGCCACACACCGTTGGGTGGCTTGCGGAGTATAAATGTAGATGTAGATGTAGATAGACGCACCCTAACGTGCTGGCGTTCTTACGACTTCACTGGGATGTCATCTCACAGCAATACATTCCTTACTCACTCACTTTCTGAATGACACAGCTCGACACACCCAGCTTTTACCTCTCTCCACTCTTAGTGATTACAGGACATATTTTTACGTTTGCATTGTGGGCAATTAAGAGCTATGATAATCCGTCTCCATTATACAAATCACACAAGGTTTGTTGGTTTCATTCAGGCCAGACTCCAAATATGCCTTAAGCATCCTTCAGGCGTCATCTTCCAGCAGCACAAGTCCCTCATTCACTTTCGTCGCAGGGTCACACCTCAACATGGGAGTTACATGGGGCATACATTATGAGTTCCAAGTCTTGGGGAATTTTAACCGTTGAACTCTGCATGAGATGTCACGTTTGTGCTGCTACCATTCCCACACAAGTACGACGTGATGTGCCAGCAGAAGAATGCTCCTTCAGCCACATTCAGCGTTAAACACGACGAGCCGCTCAGGTCTTGCTCAGCTCGATGGACAGTGGCAGACAGCACCAACTTTAAAATATTCTATTGTGCTGGGTTATAAGCTTAATCACAGCTGAACAGATTTAGGGAACAGTAAGGTAAGTAGAATGAATCCACTCCTTTTGAGGCCATCAACACTGCGTGTTTAGTGAACTTTGCCCCTTACTTCACTGACTAGGTTGTACAGCGCTACACTCCTACATACGTCCCAGTTCTTCCGCCAGTGACATGCATTACCAACGCTGAGTTTAGAGTTCTGGTGAACTGGAACCTATAGAAACACCCAATGTTTGATGCGGCAACAAGGAAGTGTGGAGAGAAAAGCCAATATTGTCTGTCGCGCTTCTTGCAAGAACAGTGGAACGTGATCTTCCAACAGTTCAGTGCACCTTAACTCATTACCGTGCCACACACCTCCAAGACGTCACTTCCGGGCGGAGTGACCGATCGGTTCTAGCCGCTTCAGTCTGGACCCGCGCGACCGCTACGGTCACAGGATCGAATCTTACCTCAGGCATGGATGTGTGTGATGTCCTTAGGTTAGTTAGGTTTAGGTAGTTCTAGGTTCTAGGGGACTGATGACCTCCGCTGTTAAGTCCCATAGTGCTCAGAGCCAAGACGTCAGTGAATAACACTGATGTACCACTTCAGGTATCATGTCATTGGGAACTGTACCCTAAAGTAACTCCTAGTGTCTGTTAATGGGACACAGAAGTGAGTACAATGTAGCTGGGTCTTGCTGCAGCGCTTCTTATAAAGTCAATGGCGTTCATTCTTCCAGCACGACAACACCCCTCTGCCCATTAACAGACCAAACAAGTCCACAATCCCAGACGTTCTTAGGCTATTCTGGTATGATACACAGTAACAGATGTAGGCACCACACTGTGGAGAACACTAACCGGAAGTAACATTTAGTTTTAGTTGAATGAATGTGGATGTATGGGAAAGACAGCTGGCCATTTCTGCAAGGGTGCTGACAGGACCAACAAGACACGATCTCCCTGCAGGGAAACTACCTTTTACTCATTACTGAGTCACACAGCCTCACAGTCCCCGATCATCTTCATCTCATCTTGCAGTGATGTACAGACCCAACAGTGCTACCAATTTGCATGCATCTGAAACCTAAAGTAATGTCTAGCGTTTTTAGTATAAACGCAGAAATGTGAAGATTACTGGAACACCTATCTGCACCATTTCTTACGTAACCCATGGGACATGATCTTCGAGCAGGACCATGCCGTTACACTCATTACTCAATCACATAGGACCACAATCCCAGAAGCTCTTCCCTTCACCTTCGGTGAAGCAGAGTACCAAGTTTGGACATGTCGCTAGCGTGTATCATAAGAAGAAAAAACCTCTAGGGTCTGTTCAGAAAATACAGATGTGGGGAGAAGTCTTATGGCGCTTTCTGCAGATTTCTTCCAAAATTAATAGGATTTCAACCTTTTAGTGGGGTCATACACGTTTATTCGGGACTGGGTTACACAGTTCCACAATCCCAATCATTCTTCAGCTCATCTGGTATTGACGTACAGTATCAACTTCAGGTATCATACTGTGTTGAACTCTACTGTAATTTGACCCACAGTGACTGTTGAGGGTACAGAGAAACGTGGAGATTGCAACCTGCTCTTTCTGCAGTTTTTTTTTTTTTTGCCAAAGTCAGTGGGAAACATGATCTTCCAAAAGATCAAGTCCTTTTTACTCATTACTGTGCCACACAGGTCCAAAATCACTCACGTTCATCAGCTAGTCGGTAATGATGTACGGGTACAATTTTCTGTATCATAAATGACGGCACGGTATCTTCGGGGTGGACAACGACACATTGCTGATAACCGTGTCACTAACCGCCACAACCCAACGTTTCTTTAGGTCCTCTGGTTGTGATATGCAGTAACTACTTTGGGTATCATGTTGTGCTGAACTATAAGCTACAGTAACTCCAACTATCTGAGTGAGCACAAAACTGTGAATAATGCAGCTGGCTCTTTCTGCAATTTTTCTTGGAAAATCAAAGGCATGCCATCTTCCAACAGGACAACGCCTCTTTATTCATTACTGGCTCACACCCATCTACACAAACCAGACATTCCCTGACTAACTGGTAGCGATGTACATTACGAGCTTTCGTGTCATGCTGTGATGAAATGTAACTGAAAGTAACCATTGGTGATTGTTGAGAGGTTACGTAAGTCCGGAGAATATACCTGGCCATTTCTTGATCGTTTCTAGCACTTTTAATGGGGCATGAACTTCCGAGAATGCAATACAACTTTACTGCAAAACGTTCCTCAGCTAATCTGGCAGTGATGTTCAGCACCGACGTCAGTTAGCAGTTTTTGGGGAACTGTAACCTAAATTAACTAACTGTGTTTGTCAATAGGTTATCATATGCCTTCACATACTGGATTTTCGACTAACCTTAATAACACCAACGCTTTTTCCATAACTCGCATTGCTCAGGGAGGTGGGTGGGGAGGTGGGTTAAATATTCTAATACACTTTCTCGGTCTGTTCATCTTATACTTGTGACATCATCATGTATATTGTCGATTCTGAGTAGGACATCCTTACTGAACGCTCTGCTAATCCCGCAGGACAGGACAGATAGTTTAAATTGTGGAAAAGGGACAAAATAAGGGCATGTCAGTTTCACTCGCACATACAACTTTATTATTTGATCAAACATTACAAGAGACCAAAAAAAATTTTTCACACAGCTTTCATCTTTGGGACTGAAAGCCACCTTAATTTAAAAACGGCTGAAGGCCAATAACTTAAAACGCAATCGTCCGGCGAGTGGTAGCTATCCTGTCCTTCCTCGCTACTCCCCGCCAACCGATCCGTTCAGAGCCAGTACGCTGACAACTTATAAATAACTTAACAGTCAAACAACACAAACTACACACAGTTTCACGAATACATGGACGAAAAGCTAGGCAATGCTAACCGGAGTGACTGAGCAAATTAAGGGCGAATCACGAGTTGGCACACACAGCCAGCCCATAAGCGATCGCCGGCCAAATATGCGTCGTCCGACAAGACGACCGACCGACGACCGACCGACGATCAACCGAGACCGTCTCCAGCCACGTGTGCCGACAACAGTCAGTCGAGGCATGGCTGTCCGAACCTCACTGAAGCTCCAATCCGACCGAACTTCTACCGCGTGCCAGCTGTCCGACTACTCAGGAGGATGTCGTTATCAGGAGAAAGAAAACTGGCGTTCTACGAATCGGAGCGTGGAATGTCAGATCCCATAATCGGGCAGGTAGATTAGAAAATTTAAAAAGGGGAATGGATAGGTTAAAGTTAGTTATAGTGGGAATTAGCGAAGTTCGGTGGCAGGAGGAAAGAGACTTTTGGTCAGGTGAATACAGGGTTATAAATACAAAATCAATTAGGGGCAATGCAGGAGTAGGTGTAATAATGAATAGGAAAATAGGAATGCGAGTAAGCTACTACAAACAGCATAGTGAACGCATTATAGTGGCCAAGATAGACACGAAGCCCACGCCTACTACAGTAGTACAAGTTTGTATGCCAACTAGCTCTGCAGATGATGAAGAAATTGATGAAATGTATGATGAGATAAAAGAAATTATTCAGGTAGTGAAGGGAGACGAAAATTTAATAGCCATGGGTGACTGGAATTCGACAGTAATAAAAGGAAGAGAAGGAAACGTAGTAGGGAATATGGATTGGGGCTAAGAAATGAAAGAGGAAGCCGCCTGGTAGAATTTTGCACAGAGCATAACTTAATCATAGCTAACACTTGGTTCAAGAATCATGAAAGAAGGTTGTATGCATGGAATAACCCTGGAGATATTAAAATTTTTCAGATAGATTATATAATGGTAAGACAGAGATTTAGGAACCAGGTTTTAAATTGTAAGACATTTCTAGGGGCAGATGTAGACTCTGACCACAATCTATTGGTTATGAACTATAGATTAAAACTGAAGAAACTGCAAAAAGGTGGGAATTTAAGGAGATGGGACCTGGATAAACTGAAAGAACCAAAGGTTGTACAGAGTTTCTGGGAGAGCATAAGGTAACAATTGACAGGTATTGGGGAAAGAAATACAGTAGAAGAAGAATGGGTAGCTTTGAGGAATGAAATAGTGAAGGCAGCAGAGGATCAAGTAGGTAAACAGACCAGGGCTAGTAGAAATCCTTGGGTAACATAAGAGATACTGAATTTAATTGATGAAAGGAGCAAAATACAAAAATGCAGTAAGTGACGCAGGCAAAAAGGAATACAAACGTCTCAAAAATGAGATCGACAGGAAGTGCAAAATGGCTAAGCAGGGATGACTAGAGGACAAATGTAAGGATGTAGAGGCTTATCTCATTAGGGGTAAGATAGATACTGCCTACAGCAAAATTAAAGAGACCTTTGGAGAAAAGAGAACCACTTGTCTGAATATCAAGAGCTCAGGTGGAAACCCAGTTCTAAGCAAAGAAGGGAAAGCAGAAAGGTGGAAGGAGTATATAGAGGGTCCATACAGGGGCAATGATCTGGAGGACAATATTATGGAAAAGGAAGAGGAGGTAGATGAAGATGAAATGGGAGATACGATACTGCGTGAAGAGTTTGATGGAGCACTGAAAGACCTAAGTCGAAACAAGGCCCCGGGAGTAGAAAACATTCCAATAGAACTACTGCCAGCCTTGCGAGAGCCAAGCGTAACAAAACTCTACCATCTGGTTCAAATGGCTCTGAGCACTATGGGACTTAACTTCTGAGGTCATCAGTCCCCTAGAACTTAGAACAACGTAAACCTAACTAACCTAAGGACATCACACACATCCATGCCCGAGGCAGGATTCGAACCTGCGACCATAGCGGTCGCGCGGTTCCAGACTGCAGCGCCTAGAACCGCTCGGCCACCATGGCTTACCATCTGGTGAGCAAGATTTATGAGACAGGCGAAATTCCCTCAGACTTCAAGAAGAATATAGTAATTCCAATCCCAAAGAGATCAGGCGTTGACAGATGTAAAAATTACCGAACTATCAGTTTAATAATTCACAGCTGCAAAATACTAACGCGAATTCTTTACAGACGAATGGAAAATGTGGTAGAAGCCGACCTCGGGGAAGATCAGTTTAGATTCCGTAGAAATGTTGGAACACGTGAGGCAGTACTGACTCTACGACTTACCTTAGAAGAAAGATTAAGGAAAGGCAAACCCACGTTTCTAGCATTTGTAGACTTAGAGAAAGCTTTTGACAATGTTGATTGGAATACTCTTTCAAATTCTGAAGGTTGCAGGGGTAAAATACAGGGAGCGAAAGGCTATTTATAATTTGTACAGAAACCAGATGGCAGTTATAAGAGTGAAGGGACATGAAAGGGAAGCAGTGGTTGGGAAGGGAGTGAGCCAGGGTTGTAGACTCTCCCCGGTGCTATTCAATCTTTATATTGAGCAAGCAGTAAAGGAAACAAAAGAAAAATTCGGAGTAGGTATTAAAATCCATGGAGAAGAAATAAAAACTTTGAGGTTCACCGATGACATTGTAATTCTGTCAGAGACAGCAAAGGACTTGGAAGAGCAGTTGAACGAAATGGACAGTGTCTTGAAAGGAGGGTATAAGATGAACATCAACAAAAGCAAAACGAGGATAATGGAATGTAGTCGAATTAAATCAGGTGATGCTGAGGGAATTAGATTAGGACATGAGACACTTAAAGTAGTAAAGGAGTTTTGCTATTTGGGGAGCAAAATAACTGATGATGGTCGAAGTAGAGAGGATATAAAATGTAGACTGGCAATGGCAAGGAAAGCGTTTCTGAAGAAGAGAGATTTGTTAATATCGAGTATTGATTAAGTGTAAGGAAGTCGTTTCTGACAGTATTTGTATGGAGTGTAGCGATGTATGGAAGTGAAACATGGACGATAAATAGTTTAGACAAGAAGAGAACAGAAGCTTTCGATATGTGGTGCTATGGAAGAATGTTGAAGATTAGATGTGTAGATCACATAACTAATGAGTAGGTATTGAATAGAATTGGGGAGAAGAGGAGTTACATCTACATCTACATCTACATTGATACTCCGCAAGCCACCCAACGGTGTGTGGCGGAGGGCACTTTACGTGCCACTGTCATTACCTCCCTTTCCTGTTCCAGTCGCGTATGGTTCGCGGGAAGAACGACTGTCTGAAAGCCTCCGTGCGCGCTCTAATCTCTCTAATTTTACATTCGTGATCTCCTCGGGAAGTATAAGTAGGGGGAAGCAATATATTCGATACCTCATCCAGAAACGCACCCTCTCGAAACCTGGCGAGCAAGCTACACCGCGATGCAGAGCGCCTCTCTTGCAGAGTCTGCCACTTGAGCTTATTAAACATCTCCGTAACGCTATCACGGTTACCAAATAACCCAGTGACGAAACGCGCCGCTCTTCTTTGGATCTTCTCTATCTCCTCCGTCAACCCGACCTGGTACGGATCCCACACTGATGAGCAATACTCAAGTATAGGTCGAACGAGTGTTTTGTAAGCCACCTCCTTTGTTGATGGACTACATTTTCTAAGCACTCTCCCAATGAATCTCAACCTGGTACCCGCCTTACCAACAATTAGTTTTATATGATCATTCCACTTCAAATCGTTCCGTACGCATACTCCCAGATATTTTACAGAAGTAACTGCTACCAGCGTTTGTTCCGCTATCATATAATCATACAATAAAGGATCCTTCTTTCTATGTATTCGCAATACATTACATTTGTCTATGTTAAGGGTCAGTTGCCACTCCCTGCACCAAGTGCCTATCCGCTGCAAATCTTCCTGTATTTCGCTACAATTTTCTAATGCAGCAACTTCTCTGTATACTACAGCATCATCCGCGAAAAGCCGCATGGAACTTCCGACACTATCTACTAAGTCATTTATATATATTGTGAAAAGCAATGGTCCCATAACACTCCCCTGTGGCACGCCAGAGGTTACTTTAACGTCTGTAGACGTCTCTCCATTGATAACAACATGCTGTGTTCTGTTTGCTAAAAACTCTTCAATCCAGCCACACAGCTGGTCTGATATTCCGTAGGCTCTTACTTTGTTTATCAGGCGACAGTGCGGAACTGTATCGAACGCCTTCCGGAAGTCAAGAAAAATAGCATCTACCTGGGAGCCTGTATCTAATATTTTCTGGGTCTCATGAACAAATAAGGCGAGTTGGGTCTCACACGATCGCTGTTTCCGGAATCCATGTTGATTCCTACATAGTAGATTCCGGGTTTCCAGAAATGACATGATACGCGAGCAAAAAACATGTTCTAAAATTCTACAAGAGATCGACGTAAGTTAGTGGCACCACTTGACAAGAAGAAGGGACCGGTTGGTAGGACATGTTCTGAGGCATCAAAGGATCACCAATTTGGTACTGGAGGGCAGCGTGGAGGGTAAAAATCGGAGAGGGAGACCAAGACATGAATACACTAAGCAGGTTCAGAAGGATGTAGATTGCAGTAGTACTGGGAGATGAAGAAGCTTGCACAGGATAGAGTAGCATGGAGAGCTTCATCTAACCAGTCTCAGGACTGAAGACCACAGTAACAACATATCTGTTGTTTAATTTTGGAGGATTTGGGGGTTACAATATGCGTTCTCGCTACAACAACCTTGTGTTCACTAATCCCTGTATCTGTTTCCATGCTCGTTATTAGCTCAGGATTTATTTATTGCTGAGAGGTGAAGTCTGTTTTCACATTGTTTACTATTGGAATGGGATCATGAACTAACTGCTCAAAATAATTTTCAAAGAATTCGTTTAGCACAATTTCTGACGATGTTTAAGTGTACCTCCGGAAATTAACACGTATTATCGCTAACATATCGAAGACAAATTGAAGTCACCACTGACTACAATGGTATGAGTCGGGTACGTCTTTGGATATATTTGCCGACCTCCCAATTTAGATCATGCAGTTTGAGTTTGATTTCAATTATTATCTTCCCCCTGCGGGTCCGGGGATTAGAATAGGCCCGAGGTATTCCTGCCTGTCGTAAGAGGCGACTAAAAGGAGTCCATCCCCCTCACGGGGGTAGTTAGCGCCTGCGTCCGGAGACGGACGGTTTCACGACCTATAATCGTGGTCTTTTTGGTTTCTCACTTCGCGTTTCTTCCTTCCTTTTGTTGGTTCCTTTCTTTGCTCTTCTCCACCTCACTGTCTTCCTTACTCTTTCCCTTGACTTCTCCTTGCCTTCTCATTGCCTTTTTCTCCTTGCCTTCTCATTGCCTTTTTCTCCCTGCCTTCTCATTGCCTTTTTCTCCTTGCCTTCTCATTGCCTTTTTCTCCTTGCCTTCTCATTGCCTTTTTCTCCTTGCCTTCTCATTGCCTTCTTCTCCTTGCTTTCTCATTGCCTTCTTCTCCTTGCCTTCTCTGGTCTCCGCCTCGGCGTTTGAGACAGTCTGTCCTCTTTCTCCCTCTCTCTTCTTTTTCCTCTTCTTCCTTCCTCCCTGTGCGTGTCTGAAGGCCGACCCACTCGTTCGCACGCGTAGCCGGTGACGGGGTAATGCGTAAGTCCCCGCCCTGGGTAGACATGTAAGGCACGCGCGTACCCCCTGGTAAAGGCCAGGCCTGGGGAGGGGTGATTGCCTGAGCTGATACCTTCTGACCATGCCGATTGGTCCCTCCGTCTGTTTCTCGGGAGGTGTGACCTGAGGTGTAAACATTCACCTAAGGCGGGAGTGCCCTCTGAGAGGGTCCCCACAAGGAAGGAGCGCGCCATCGGAGACGCTGGCAATCATGGGGGATTCCTCCGCAATGGATTCTACTCCATCTCTCTCGACTTCTGCCCAAAAACGGAAACGTGACCAGCCACCAGTGACAAAAGTACTACCGCCTGCCCCACAGTTCCTCGTCGTTTCTCGATCTGAGGACGGAAAGGATTTTTCCTCTGTCAACCCTTTCGTTATCCAGAAGGGCGTAGATGCCATAGCCGGATCTGTCAAATCTTGTACCAGGTTGCGTAACGGTACCTTATTACTAGAAACTGAGAGTGCCTTTCAGGCACAAAAACTGCTTCGGGCCACACTCCTGTACACGTTCCCTGTCCGGGTGGAGGCCCACTGAACTTTGAATTCGTCTCGTGGTGTAGTCTATACTAGCTCCCTCGACGGATTGACTGACGAGGAGATTCAATCTTTCCTAGCTGAGCAGGGCGTGACAGCTGTCCATAGGGTCATGAAAAAGGTCAACAATGACCTTGTACCGACCCAGACACTTTTCTTGACCTTCGATAGTGTTAAGCTGCCATCGCGCATCAAGGCGGGCTACGAGGTTATTTCTGTTCGCCCCTATGTCCCGACACCTACGCGCTGCTACCAGTGTCAGCGTTTCAATCACACTCGACAGTCTTGCTCCAATGCGGCTAAATGTGTCACTTGTGGCTGGGATTCCCATGAGGGTGACTGTCCACCTCCGTCTCCTCATTGTGTGAACTGTCAGGGTGACCATGCCGCCTCCTCCCGCGACTGTCCTGTCTATAAGGAAGAACGCTGTATCCAGGAAATACGGGTCAAAGAGAAAGTTTCCACCTCGGCTGCTCGCAAGCTATTGGCTAGTAGGAAGCCCACGTTGCTCCCAGCGGGGAAATACAGCACTGTCCTCGCCTCTCCTCGGACTACCCGGGAGGTAGCAACCCAGACATGCGATCTGACCTTCAGCACCACGGTCGTCCGTTCGGCCAGTGCTAAGATCGCGCGGTCGACGTCTCCTCTTCCTCCCATCACCCCGCAGACACCAGCCACTTCCTCAGCTTCTGCTAAGTCGAAGACCCCGAAGTCAGATGCACGGGCCTTCAAGAAGGAACCATCCCGTGCAGACTTCCTCCGTCCCTCGACCTCCCAGCCTTCGACCGGTACTTCCACCAAACGTCCTTCCAAAAAGGCGCATAGGAAGCACAGTTCTCCTTCTCCGCCACGGCGCATTTCTTCTCCTGCGCCACCCAGCGGTTGCCGCCCCAGGCCGTCATCTGTTTCGCCTGGCCGCACCGCTGGTAGCCGTACATCTGGCCGTTCACCGGCGGAGGAAGCTCCCCCTCCCGGCCATCCTCCCGAGATGGCCGATGACCCTATAGACCCCATGGACGATGATTGTCCGCCTACTGATAGCGGCGGCAGTGCTCGCTCGAAGCCAGGCCCTAAGCGGCCTTCGAGGTGACCCCTTCTCTCATCTTCCTTTTCTTACGATGGCACTTATTCACTGGAATATTCGCAGCATTCGCTCCAACCGAGAGGACTTGAAGTTGCTGCTCCGCTTGCATTGTCCGCTCGTCGTAGCCCTCCAGGAAACGAAGCTACGCCCATGCGATCACATTGCCTTGGCACACTACACCTCTGTGCGTTTTGACCTACCCCCTGTGGTAGGTATCCCGGAGGGGTTATGTTGCTGGTCCGGGATGATATTTACTACGATCCCATCACTTTGCACACCGGCCTGCAGGCAGTTGCCATCCGCATTACGTTTTCCTTTTGTACCGTTTACACTCCATCGTCATCTGCCGTTACCAGGGCAGACATGATGCAACTTATTGCTCAGCTACCTGCACCGTTTTTGTTAACTGGAGACTTCAATGCCCACCATCCCCTTTGGGGCTCTCCAGCCTCCTGCCCGAGGGGCTCCTTGTTAGCAGACCTTTTCAACCAGCTCAATCTTGTCTGCCTCAATACTGGCGCCCCTACTTTTCTTTCGGACACATCTCATACCTATTCCCATTTAGACCTCTCTATATGTACTCCCCAACTTGCACGCCGGTTTGAGTGGTATGCACTTTCTGATACATATTCGAGCGACCACTTCCCGTGTGTTATCCATCTCCTGCAGCATACTCCCTCTCCGTGCTCCTCTAGTTGGACCATCTCCAAGGCAGACTGGGGGCTCTTTTCTTCCAGGGCGACCTTTCAGGATCAAACCTTCACAAGCTGCGATCATCAGGTCGCACACCTCACGGAAGTCATTCTCGCTGCTGCTGAATATTCCATCCCTCACCCTACTTCTTCTCCACGTCGCGTACCGGTCCCCTGGTGGACCGCAGCATGTAGAGACGCTTTACGTGCTCGTCGACGTGCTTTACGCACCTTTAAACGCCACCCTACAGTGGCGAATTGTATTAATTATAAACGATTACGTGCTCAGTGTCGTCGTATTATTAAAGAAAGCAAGAAAGCCAGCTGGGCTGCTTTCACAAGCACCTTCAACAGTTTTACTCCTTCTTCTGTTGTCTGGGGTAGCCTGCGCCGGCTATCTGGCACTAAGGTCCACTCCCCAGTTTCTGGCTTGAAGGTCGCGAATGAAGTCCTTGTGGCCCCTGAGGCTGTCTCCAATGCCTTCGGCCGCTTTTTCGCCGAGGTTTCGAGCTCCGCTCATTACCACCCTGCCTTCCTCCCCCGCAAACAGGCAGAGGAGGCTAGGCCACCTGACTTTTGCTCCTCGAATTGTGAAAGTTATAATGCCCCATTCACCATGCGGGAACTCGAATCCGCACTTGGCCGATCACGGTCCTCCGCTCCAGGGCCTGATTCTATTCATATTCAGATGCTGAAGAACCTTTCTCCTGCGGGTAAAGGTTTTCTTCTTCGTACATACAATCGCATCTGGATTGAGGGACATGTTCCCACATGCTGGCGCGAGTCTATTGTTGTCCCGATTCCTAAGCCGGGGAAGGACAAGCACTTGCCTTCCAGTTATCGACCTATCTCACTTACCAGCTGTGTCTGTAAAGTGATGGAGCAAATGGCGAACTCTCGATTGGTTTGGTTGCTCGAGTCTCGACGCCTACTTACCAACGTACAATGTGGATTTCGTAGGCGCCGCTCTGCTGTTGACCATCTGGTTACCTTGTCGACCTTCATTATGAATAACTTCTTGCGGAAGCGCCCGACCGCGGCTGTGTTCTTTGATTTGGAGAAGGCTTACGACACCTGTTGGAGGGCGGGCATTCTCCGCACCATGCATACATGGGGCCTTCGCGGTCGCCTCCCTCTTTTTATTCGTTCCTTTTTACTGGATCGACAGTTCAGGGTACGTGTGGGTTCTGTCCTGTCCGACACCTTTCGCCAGGAGAATGGGGTGCCACAGGGCTCAGTTTTGAGCGTCGCTCTCTTCGCCATCGCGATCAATCCAATAATGGATTGCCTCCCAGCTGATGTATCAGGCTCCCTTTTTGTGGACGATTTTACCATCTATTGCAGCGCGCAGCGTACACATGTCCTGGAGCGCTGTCTTCAGCGTTGTCTTGACCGTCTTTACTCCTGGAGTGTCGCCAATGGCTTCTGTTTTTCTGCCGAGAAGACGGTCTGTATTAACTTCTGGCGCTACAAAGAGTTTCTCCCACCGTCCTTACGACTCGGTCCCGTTGCTCTCCCAATCGTGGAGACAACCAAATTCTTAGGCCTTACCTTTGACAGGAAACTTAGCTGGTCTCCACATGTGTCATATTTGGCCGCCCGATGTACCCGTTCTTTAAATGTCCTCCGTGTTCTCAGTAGTATGTCGTGGGGAGCGGATCGAACCGTCCTACTTCGTCTATATCGGTCGATCGTCCGCTCCAAGCTGGATTATGGGAGCTTCGTATACTCCTCTGCACGGCCTTCCATCTTACGCCGCCTCAACTCCATACAACATCGGGGTTTACGACTTGCGATCGGAGCATTTTATACCAGTCCCGTAGAGAGTCTTCATGCTGACGCTGGCGAATTGCCACTCACTTACCGGCGCGATATACTGCTTTGTCGGTATGCCTGTCGGCTACTGTCAATGCCCGACCATCCGTCTTATTGTTCCTTTTTTGACGACTCTCTTGACCGTCAATACGGGTTATATGTCTCTACCCTGCTACCCCCTGGAGTTCGCTTTCGTCGCCTCCTTCAACACCTTAATTTTTCACTCCCTGCAACCTTTCGAGTGGGCGAGAGCCGCACGCCACTTTGGCTCCAGGCTCAGGTCCGCGTTCACCTTGACCTCAGCTCGCTCCCAAAAGAGGTTACCCCCGGTTCGGCCTACCACTCCCGTTTTGTGGAACTTCGTTCAAAGTTCATCAATATCACTTTCACTTATACAGATGGCTCTAAGACCAATGACGGGGTCGGGTGTTCCTTTATTGTCGGGCACAAAGTTTCAAATACCGGCTCCATGACCATTGTTCGGTCTTCACAGCTGAGCTCTTTGCCCTCTACCAGGCTGTTCTTTACATCTGCCACCACCGACATTCTGCTTATGTCATCTGCTCAGATTCCCTGAGCGCCATCCAGAGCCTCAGTGATCCGTACCCGGTTCACCCTTTCGTACACCGGATCCAACGCTCTCTTCAGTGGCTGGTGGACGTCGGTACGCCGGTTAGCTTTATGTGGGTTCCTGGCCATGTCGGTATCCCTGGGAACGAAGCTGCAGCTGCCGCGGCCAAGGCTGCGGTCCTCCAGCCTCGGACAGCTTCTTGTTGTGTCCCTTCGTCCGATTTTAGCAGGGTCATTTGTCGGCGCGTTGTGTCGCTGTGGCATGCCGATTGGGCTGCACTTACCGACAACAAGCTTCGGGCCTTAAAACCTCTTCCCGTGGCTTGGACGTCCTCCTCACGCCCTTTTCGTCGGGAGGAGGTAGTGTTGGCCCGGTTAAGAATTGGCCACTGCCGGTTCAGCCATCGCCATCTGCTGACGGCTGCGCCGGCGCCGTTCTGCCCATGTGGGCACTTGCTAACGGTTAGACACATTTTAATGTCCTGTCCAGATCTTAACACACTGCGCCTCGATCTTAACCTGCCTAATACTTTCGATGCCATTTTAGCGGATGACCCACGAGCAGCTGCTCGTGTTCTTCGTTTTATCAATTTGACACACCTCGCTAAGGACATTTGATGATGTTGTTTTTTAATCCTATGCCTGTCCGTCTCTTTTATCGTGTTTTCCCTTTTAGTTGTTGTTGTCAACTTGTGCCTCGCGGTGCATTCTTCGAGTAGTCAGGGCGCTAATGACCATTGAAGTTGTGCGCCCTGAAACCACAAAAAAAAAAAAAAAAAAAAAAAAATCAATTATTATCTGCCCATACTTACTCACAGGAAGTATCTACTTCAAAATTCGCGACAAGATAAACATGACAACAACAGTCACGCCACCGTCGAACGTGTTTAGCCTATCCATTCTGAACGCCGTTAGGTTCTTCGGAAATATTTCGTCTGAACTTATTTCCGTCTTTAGCCAGCTTTCTGTGACTATAACAATTTGAGCATCAGTGCTTTCTATTAGCTCTTGTAGCTCTCGTACTTTCCCAACACAGCTACGACAGTTTACATCTGTTATTCCGCTGGTTCCTGTATCTAAGTTCTTCCTGTGTTCGGCCTGCACCGTTTGATAACTGAAGCCCTTCTTACGTTTTCCCGACACCCTCTAACCCAAGAAAATCGCCCAGTCCACGAGACACAGCCCCTTCTACCCGTGAAGCCGCCTCCTGCGTGAAGTGGACGCCTAACCTATTCAGCGGATTTGCCTCCTGTCGTTTGTGTCGCGTGAGCAACGTTTCCTGTAAACACCTCCCCATACTCCTGAGTAATGTGCTGCAAACTGCAACGTCGCAATTCTCACTGCTGGCTTCGTTCACCGAACCTACGATAGAAGGGATGGAGGAGACAACGTGTCGCTTGTGAATAGCCGAAATAATTTTGGGAAAAAAACACAGTACAGTTTTTAAGATCTGTCTGCGGGACCTACCTCATGTCGCAGTAAAACGCTCGGAGGCAGCTGTTTTGCCAACGAGGTACACACGTAATGGACAATGTTGGTGGCGTTGTGTATCCTAGCACGTTATGCTGTGAACCGGACAGCAAAGCTTTCCAGTTGAGCTTAACGATTAGGGAATTCTGCACAGCTCTGCATTCTCGCTATTACGACTATTAATACAGTGTAAGGGCTTGGTTTTCAGTGGAGCAGCTGTTTTCATAATATTGTTTAAACAATTGAGTTCAGTTTCGCATTTTATCTTTACCAGCCGTTAACAAGACCACCCCTCCAGAGAGAACTTTCTCACAAAAAATTCAAGCGGGCGGATTTAAGACGTTTCACTGCACGACAGGCGTTTTTTTTTATTTTAGTTCGATGTGTTGAAAATTTATAAATCCATTACTGTAGCGCATTGGAGTAATATTTTTGTGAAAATATGCACTTTTCTGTGTTCGAATACTGAGTGCTCTAACTTTTCCCCCTCGTGATGTTTGAGAGGCAAGAGCGTGGGCGGTGCCGGGTCTTCCCCCAGCCTGACTGCTGACTGCTGACTGCTGACTGCTGACTGCTGACTGCTGACTGCTGACTGCTGACTGCTGACTGCTGACTGCTGACTGCTGACTGCTGACTGCTGACTGCTGACTGCTGACTGCTGACTGCTGACTGCTGACTGCTGACTGCTGACTGCTGACTGCCGCCCACGGCAGGTCTCGCCTCCCCCCTGTTCCGGCTGCCCCACAGTGCGTATCACGCTCGCACGCAATGCTGACGTACATCCTCGAAAAATCTTTTCTCAAATTAAGGCTGGTGATTGGCACTGCAAGACTGCTTTCGATCAAGAATTTCCCTTTCTCGTCCGCACTAGACTGTATTCATATTCGCCTTTGCTTCCTTCCTTCGTGTGTTATTTTTGGTTCCAAGATAGCAGAATTACTTCATATCGTCAACTTCGAGGTCCCCAATTTTGATCCCAACTTTCCTCCTAATGTCATTTCTATACCCTTCACCTGTTCCCTCTGTCTTTGCTTTACTCTCAGTCCACATTCTGGATTGAATAGGCTGCTTATTTTGTTCAACAGGCCCTGCGATTGTATCTCATCTTCACTCGCGATAGCAATGACATCAGCGAACCTTATAACCGATATCGTTTCACCTTGAATTTAAATCCCACTCCGGGACTCTTCTTTCATTTCAGTCATTGTTTCTCCGCTGTATTGATTCAGTATTAGGAGCTCAAGTCCGCATCCCCGTCTTGTTCTCTTTGTATTATGAGTGCTTCATTCTTGGTCTTTCATTTTTATTTTTTCACCTTTGATTCTTGACTTGATACCATATCACCCGTTTTCCCCTCCTAAAGATTAGACCTGTTTTCCTGAGAATTTCCAAAAATTTGTACCATTTTAGGCTGCAGATTCATTTTTCTATGTCGACAGATACTATAAGCGTGTCTCGGTTGTTTGTAAGTCTGACTTCCGTTATCGAGCGCAACGTCATAACTACCTCTCTGGCGCCTTTACCTTTCCTAAAGCCAACTGATTGTCATCGAACAGTTCCCCTAATTTCTTTTCTGTTCTTCGGTACGTTATTCTTTTCAGTCATGAGGTGCTAAGCGGTGTGTACTTTACTTCTCTTAGTTGTCCGTCCTTCCTATATTCGAGATTCTACAGACGAATTTTTCTTTCGAATGTCTAATAGTAAGAGGGTCATTGAGTAGCTAAATTGGTCTGGAGAAAAAGCGTCATTCTTACAAAACAATACTTTTTCTAATATCCAACACAATCCACTTGAACATTTATGCACTTGTTCCAATAGGCTACAAACGTTTTTATTCCAGCTGCAGAAAGCTCTTTATCTTGATGTTTGAACCAATTTCGCACAAGCTTTTTCACGTCCTCGTTGTCCTGGAACCTCTTGCCACATAATGCCTCCTTCAGTACACCAAACAAATGGAAATCACTAGGCGCTAAATCAGGACTGAAGGGGGATGAAGCAGTACTTCCCAGACCATTTGGCGATGGTTTCACGGGTTAGTTGAGCAATATGAGAACGCGCGTTGTCATGTTGGAGAATCACACCTCTCCTCTTAGATTCACGACATCTGACTCTCATGGCTGGCTTCAACTTGTTTAAAAGCAAATCCAAATAGTAATGGCTGTTCATTGTACTGTGCTCTTCGAGATAATCACAAATCATTCCAAAACACCGTTTTGACTTTTCTTGCTGATGTTTGGTTTTGTCTGCTAACCTGAAGCTTCTTGTGTCTTTTGTAGGAAACTTGCCCAATGAATTTAGAAATTTCGCAGAAATGTGTACCGCTTCTGTCTTACTTGAGTTCAACACTTCGAAACCTCTGTTGCCTGTCACGCCGAAACTGCATCCTTTATCTTTTCCGTAGTGTCCCACATGTTGCCTCCGTCGCGTCATCAGACCGATCCTCCCTCCCGGAGAGGCCTTAAGCGGGCTTGCAGTGCCCTCTGTTGTCAGTGTGAGACTTTGTTCTTGAGGTTTCCCTGTATTTCTGAAGCCACTGCAGCAACGAACATGCAACTTTTACATGTCCTTAGTGTACTGGACACAAGTGACTGCATTTCAGTCGCTAGTTTGGCAAGTAAAATATTCTGACTATACGGTTGAATATCGCGTAATATTTCCAACTCCGTGCAAAATGATTTTAACTGTTTCGAGGTCAGTTCTGCACACTCGGTATATGTACGTTGCAGCTATCTGAAAATCTGAATAGCCGAGTCCAAGTGGTTCCAGAGATTTAGTTAAAGATGCAACTGAAAATGTAAATTTTCAGAAATAGCTTGTAAAGTGTGAAATGAGTGAAACTTACATTCGTGTCTCTTCTACGTGCGTGCGGCAAGTGCACTAAGTCCAACTGTGACACCATCATTAGCAAGTACGTCCAAACGTGACAAACGTGCTGTTATTTTATTCCCGGCTGCCGAAGGACAAACACGGCCAGACAGCGACGGGAGACTGAAGGACGAGTGCGGGACAGCCGGTGTGCCAGAGACCACTGAAGTGCGGGGGGGGGGGGGGGGGGGCCTGCCGCCTCAGGTGACGCACGGGGCCGCGTCGCGGGAGCCACGCCCACGCGAGTGGGAGGCGGCCGAGCAGCCGCCCTGCAGCCCCGACGCCTCCCCATGCGACTGTCGCGGCTTCGGTCCCTTAAAAAGGCCAACGATTCCCGTGGGACGAGAGTGTGCAGCAGACAGCTGCGGACAAAGTGTTCCACCAGACGGGGATCTTCAACCCGGTGACGGAGGGGGGACAACACACACTGTGTGGCACGCTCTTCGTGGACTGTGCGGCCTTCGAATGCAAACTTTTTGATCGCCCCCTTATAGCACTACAGACCACCCAGTTCTCGTGTCTTACTTCCCCACAAAATTCAGTGTCGATACTGATGTCCACACAGGATTGCTGGATGACTCATTTGGGCCCTGAACCTGTCTGCGCAGTCACTCCTTCAGCAAGTCAACGCGTGCCAGGTCTCTAAGTGGGTTTTATAATTTCCCTGACAGCTCCAAAGATGGACCATTCAAAGCTGTGTGAAGTGTCTGAGAAGTGATACTTGCAGCGTGAATCTGGCCCGGGAGGGTGAAGCTGAAGCCCGGGTGTGTCGTCTGACGACAGAAGACAGCCCACACTGGCCTTCTGATTCAGACAAAAAGATCGTGGCTATCACTTCCATTGGCATCTTGTAGTATTGTTCCAACTGATCAATAATTTTGTCTGGCAGCCTACCCTTGAAGAAAAGAGTCAGTGTAAGCACTCAAACGCAGAGACCCAGTGCAGGCATTCATACAAGAGACATGACACTCAGAGATTTGCCAATCGGTTGCCCCACATCAACTTAGGCCACTCGGATCCTGAGAGTCACTGTGAAATATTCGTGTACCTGACACCAGACAGAGACCAGACCAGTTCCATCTGGTTGTGTCACTCTCCTGAGAAAACATCCGGAACGATAAAACAGTCGACTGGGCAGTCGGTTTCCAATACCAGTCAGGTGAACCACTATGAGCCACCAACAGTCCTACAGTAATGCAAAAGTGAGTGGGGTACATCTAGCCCCTTCCGCTGCTTTTACCACAACATTAGTGTTCCAGCAAGACAACGCAATACTACTCCCAATTTTCCTAACAGGCTCCACTCTTATAAATTATCCTAAAGTTCATTACCAATGGCATACAGGCCCTGCACTAGTTAATACATCCCAAAGAATTTTATGATACTGTACACCACGTGCCTGCATAACTGTGAATGATATACTTTCGACAAGACATGCACTTTCAACACGACCACGCCCTCACTCTGTGACTGTACTGTGCAGCACTGCAAGTTGTCCCTTAGCTCACCAGGCTGTACAATACAGGAAAAAATTAGGTTAACAAGTTATAGTGTACCATGAACTAAAATTCTGCTGGAATATCTTTACACAAAACACCAGAGTGCAGCATATATACAGCTTTTTCCGCTGCTGCTCCCACAACAGGAACGAGGCGTTCAGTACCAGCAGTATGATGATTCATTGCTCATCTAAAAAGCTTCAAATCTTCTTAAGTGTTTCTAGCTTTGACATACAGGGCCCATAACATGTGGTATATTCGATGGAATGTTTACCAAAAAGAGACTTTGGTATACTTGGAAGAATATTCAGTTATGGGACATACATGCTGCCTGTGTAGCTACCCTCCCTACATTTGTGAAATGTGAACTTTCAATGGGACACCGCCCTCCGTTGTGGCCGAGCGGTTCTAGGCACTTCAGTCCGGAACCGTGCTGCTGCTATAGTCACAGGTTCGAATCCTGCCTCGGGCATGGATGTATGTGATGTCCTTAGCTTGGTTAGGTTTAATTAGTTCTAAGTTTTAGGCGACTAATGACCTCAGATATTAAGTCCCATACTGCTCAGTGCCATTTGAACACTTTGAAGCAATGGGACACCACCCCTCACCTGATTACTCTGTTATACACCATTGGTCTCTAAGGTGTTGGTTGCTTACCTCATTTCGTTGAAACACGGTACCAGTGCTGTTGTGGTGTACTACAATGTAAAGAAACCTCTAGAGATTCTCGAACGAACACGATAATATGTAGGGTGCATTCGACTAATTACAGTGGTGTTCCCACAAGATGAGTGCAGCTATATCTTGTGGCACGACTGGACCATACTGAATATCAAGTTCTGGGGAAGTGCAATATGCAGTTCGCCTTGCCAATCTGACTAGTATCTTAATATGTTTATTTGAGTTGTTAACTCTCCTATAATGGTCATCGGAATTCATTGTGGCCTGTGTGGAGTAGGAGTGGCACCTCGGCGCAGGTATTCTTTATTCTTGTTCTCGAGAAACGTGACCTGCTGACGATATGGCCACTATACGCTCATTCTCGATCGCCAGCAGGTAGCGGTGGCAGGGGGACGGGGGGTGAGGGTAGGCCGGCGGCTGCGGCAGACGCACCAGCCGGGCGCGACTTTCCAGGACGACAACGCCCCACTCGCCACTCTGCGCGTCGCACAGCACTGCCTGCTGTGGCGCTCGTCACGTCGCCTCGCAGGTCCAGCTGTGTAGCTCACCGTAACCTGACAGAAGCCTCAGGGTCTGTTAACGCAACAGACTCCAGGGTCCATCCTCCGTGTCGTGTCGCCACACTGACGCATTAGAGGTGTCCGATCCCACAGTGGGGCAAAGTTTCGTTACTCACCACAACAGTTGCACAGCTCCACCCCCCCACGTGTAGCTCAATGTCGATGACAGAAGCGTACATTACCCACCCTGTGTTTCATGTCTGGGGGATTTATGACTTAAAATAACCATTTCGGTTCGTTGCCGGTAAACTGAAGGGCGATGGCTATAACCATCTCTACCTTCTGCTGTCCCTGCGACTCTGGAATTGCTTTACGTTCTAGCAAGACCACGCACTTCACACACTGCGATAAATAGCTCCACTACCGCTAAAATACACCTCACCTCACCTCACCATGACACACAGGGGCACATTCGCATATCGTGTTGTGCCAAACTGCCACCAAAGATGATTCGTAACAGGCGACTGAAGCGTGCTGGATAATCCACCTCCTCTTTGGCCTTCCCTCTCCTCAGTGGATCGTGTACTTTAAGATGGAAATTGCAAATTTACTAGCGTACTCCACAACAAACCTCTACTTTCGTAGAAGTTCCTAAGCGGCACTATCATGCAGGGCCGATAGTACATAACATGACTGACAGATCTGTAACGTTACGTTACCCCACGTCTGCGTTGAGGGCTCACCAAAGGTTCCGCGACACGTCATGCCTCTTCTCACACTGTTCCTCACATCACCAGGACTTGACCTTCGGGTAGAAGACTTCACATGTACACTCCATTAGAAATTTTGGGTATAATGTTAGGCAGAACCATAACCTTATATATTACTTCTGAAATGTTCAGGGAACGGGGAACTCTGGCAGAAAAGGTACCATTATTTTTGCATTACTGCAGCACAAGTGTGATGTCATTCTACAGGAAGACAAGGAATATGTGTCACTGTGCTACATGGCTCCTCCATGTCAGATGTAAGTCAGGTCACTTCAGAGAGCGAGATAAAGAACCGAGTTTGACTATCACGTTGTCGCGAAGGGTTATCTAAAATAAACAGGGTCGTTTGCTCCAGGAAGTCGGAATCGGCAGGATAGGCGCAACCTGGTGTGCTGCCGCTCTGTCGACTTCACTGGGATGTCATCTCACAGCAACACATTCCTTACTCACTCACTTTCTGAATGACACAGTTCCACCCACCCAGCTATTACTTCTTTCCACTCTTAGTGAACACTGGACCTATTTTTAAATTTCCATTGTGGACAATTAGAAGCTGTGATAATTCATCTCTTTCATTCATCTCACACAAGGTTTGCTAGTTTCATTCAGGCCAGACTCCAACTATGCCTCAAACATCCTTCAGCCGTCATCTTCCAGCAGCACAAGTCCCTCATTCACTTTCTACGCAGGAACACACTTTAACATGGGAGTAACATATGGGATACACTGTGAGTTCCAAGTCTTAACATGAAATATCTCTCGTCTCTTATGAGGTGTCGTTGAACTCCGCAAGACATATCAAGTGTATTATGCTACAATTCCTACATAAGTAGGACGTTACTTTCCAGCAGAAGAATGCATCTTTATCACATTCACCGTTAAACGCGACGAAGCACTCACATATTTCTCAACTCGATCGACAGTGACAGACATTACCAACATTAAGCTTATAACACAGCACAATAGAAAATATAATCACAGCTGGCAGATTCAAGGAACAGTAAAGCAAGCAGAATGCATCTGAGCCGTGAATTTGCTTTCAAAACCTTTTTTTTAAGTATTTGCTTTATTTATTAGCGATTCTTCAAGAACATTAACACATTTAATCACACTATGTGATTGTGGAAGTATTTGCCAGTGGGTAACTTATGAAAAAAAATGAAATTTCTTTCAGCAAATGGAATTTTTATTCCTATAGGCTTTTCTTTAGAAACAGATTTAAAATTATAATCAGAAAGCACCCTCTAAATATCAAGTTACAATTTATTCAGAGGCAGAAATAACAAATTTTTGACTGTATGAACTTTCGGGCTGAGAACCTTGCTGCTCCATTTCGACAGGGCCGTAGTAACGACCGCTCACAACAACCTCTGAGAGACTACACTGGTGCAAATCTGCAACACACCAGATTACTTTCAACTAAAAATTTTAACAACTCACAGAAGCACTTAAACTATGCACCCCGTAGGTCGATGGAAATGGTACAAAACACTCACATTAAAAGATTAACTTGCCACCGAAGGTAGAACTTGATTAAAAAAAAAGAGTCGTACGGTAGAAGGGTGGCAACTTTGTATACTAAAATGACCATTTAAATAAAAACACATGAAATGCAATCTTGCACTAAAAGCATATTTCAGGAATTCGGCCGTTACACTTCAAGCAATAAATTCATTAATACACCGAATCCGACAAACATGACAGAGACAACTATTAACGTATGGCAGAGAGACAGACAGACACTAACTGCCTAACAAATGCGGACGGGAGACAGACGAGCAAGCTGGGGACGACAGACTGACCAAGAAAACAAGTAGAATTTAAGAAGAAAATGAAACAACACATCACGAATCACTTAACTTCTAATAAATTGCGATGTCTGGCGAAGACTTGGCGCAGCACCCCCAAAACGCTCTCCCGAACCGTCCGCTGCCAGCCGCTTCAACGGACGCAGGAAGGCGCGCCGATCTCCCGTCTCACGGCGTCGCAGCTCGCACCGGCCAGCCCGATGTCGTGGTTTGACTCCTGCTGCTCTCGTGCCGGCCGCGAAGCCACTAACCGTCGCTATACGGCGCGGCCCACTGGACTCACGTGGCGACCTCACACGCGCCGACGCTCAAGGCGGACAAGTCATCTCGTGTCTCAGTGCGCGACCGACCAACTCATCGATCCGACCGCCAACGACCATTTCCTGAGCAAACTCGAGCAGACTGGCGGGCTAACACATGCTAGCACTCCGGACAACAGACCGACACTGACTGGACCATACTGACCCGGCTGACCAACTGTCAAGACTCGCCTTCTGGCGAGCTCATAGCGCCTCTTAAATGCACGTGAACAGGCAACCTTTCCCCTTTCCCACCAGAAGGAGACACCAAAGCTGCGACTGCCCCAGCGGCGCCACCGCCAGAAACGGAGGGCGACTGCTTCACACTACGCGCTGCGGCGCGCTCTTCGAAACAGCAATTTTTATCACAGCTCAGCATCCACTCCTTTTGAGGCCATCAACACTGCGTGTTCAGTGACTGGGTTATACAGTGCTACACTCCTACATACGTCCCAGTCCTTCCACCAGTGACATGCGTTACCACCGTTGGATACCATGTTGTGGTGAACTGGAACCAATGGAAACATCTAGTGTTTTATGAGGCAACAAGGAAGTGTGGAGAAAAACTATATTTCCTGTAGCGCTTCTTGCAAGAACAATGGAAAATGATCTTCCAACACAACAATGCACCTTAATGCATTACTGAGTCTCACTGCCTCGTAGTCCCACATCTCACCTTGCAGTGGTACCACTTTGCGTGAATCTGTAACCTAAGGTGACCTCTAGTGTTTTTAGAATAAATATGTAGGTTATTGCCATCCCTATCTGCACCATTTATTACAAAACCAGCGGGATATGATCTTCCAGCAGGACCACACCATTACACTCACTAGTCGATCAGGCAGCTCCACAATTGCAGAAATTGCTCAGCTGATCTGGTAGTGATGCACAGTGACGACCAACTGTTGTGGCGTAAAGTCAGCGCCGGCACACGACAGAGGAGAGAAGGCTGTGAGAGGAGGTCAGGTGACCGGCCTCCCTCCAGGGCGACAAGGCGGCAGCGGCGGCCCCCACGTGGACACGACGTGAGCGCCGAGCCCCACTGGTGGCGGGCACCTTCGACGGCAGCTTCAACGTTAGCCACACTATGCAGCACAGACTTGTTTGTTTACTCTGGGTAAGACTGATTACCTTGTATGTCACCCTTTGCTTGCGACGTATCTGTGTAATTGCACTTCTGGATAGTCATGTGTAAACCACTACAAGAATTCTCAAATCAGTGTTAACTATTATTACTTGTCTTGTTGTAATAAAACTCATTAACGAGTTGTTTGATTGTTCGTCTAGCGAAGCGAGTATGCAGGATTCCTAGACGCAACACTTATGTATAATGTTACGGAATAAAGTACACTAGGTAACTTCTAATGTCTGTTGTGGGAACATCGAAATGTGAAGAGTGCAGCTAGCTCTTTCTACACTGTTTGTTGAAAAACGACGGAACGTGATCAACCAGTGCGACAACACGACTTAAGTGAGAACTGGACCAGACGGCACCACAGCACTGGACGTCATGTCAGCCATCTGGCAGTGACGTACGAGCCACCTTTTGCCTTTACGTTGTAGGGAACTGTGACCTGAAGTACACCCCACTGTTTTTCGACAAAACACTGAAAAATGGAGAGAAAAAAAGGCACCCTCTGTGTGCAGTATTGCTTCCGATGTGATTGAGATATGATTTTGCAGCGGTAGGAGGCCCACTGATCTGCTAGTGGAGACTGTGGCACAATCCCATATGCTGTGAAGCTGGTGTGGCAGTAATGTACAGTACACTGTCTGGCTGTCGTGTTGTGAGACACCATAAACTAAAGTAAACTTTATAGTGAACATGAATGACTGTGCAAAGCAGGCCATATGTGATGTGCCTTTTTATGTTATCTGTGGTACTTGATCTTCCAACATGAAAATGCCTCTTTACTCATTAATCAATCATACAGCACCACAATCCCAGACACTCTTCACTTCACCTGTCAGTGTTGTACAGTACCAAGTTTGGACACGTTGGGGGAAAAAAAAACTCTAGGGTCAGATGAGAAAATACAGAAGTGAGGAGAATTCTTATGGCTCATTCTGCAGTGTTTCTTCCAAAATTAATAGTACCTGAACCTTTCAGCAGGACCATGCTCGTTTATTCACGACTGGATTATACAGTTCCACAATCCCAATCATTCTTCAGCTCATCTGGTATTAATGTACAGCACCAACTTCAGGTATGATATTGTGTTGAACTCTACTGTAATTTGACCCATAGTGTTTGTTGAGGGAACACAGAAATGTGGAGATTGCGAAAAAAATCCTGCAGAAAGAGCAGGCTGTAAAGTCAGTGAAACATGATCTCCCAAGGGGTCAACTCCTTTTTAATCTTTAATGTTCCACACAGTTCCAAAAACACTCACATTCATCAGCTAACTGGATATGAGGCGCTGTTCCAACTTTCTGTATCGTATAGCGCTGAACTTTAGCCTAAGCTGTCCATTAGTCTTCGTTGAAGGGGATCACAAGTGTAGAGGATACGGTTGACTGTTTCTGCAACATTTCTAGGGAATTCATTAGAACACTACTTTGCAGCAGCACAAAACACCTTTACTGTTTACTCGTTTCTGGGTCGGGTAGTACTGCAAACTTCTTCAGCTATTGTGGCAGTGAAACACTGCATCAACTATGGTTATCACGTTGTGCAGAAGTGTAGCCCAAAGTACGAGCAACTGCTCGTGTTTGCGGAGGCAATACAAAGGCGTGGAGAATGCACGCATCCCTTACTGCAGCGCTTATTACAAATTTAACAGGAGACATGATCCCTTTAACAATTCAGGGTCTCACATCTGTGCAATCACAGACGTTTTTCAACGAGTCTGGCATTGATAAACAGTACCATTTTTGTCCATCGTGTTGTTGGGGACTGCTGCTGTTTCTTGAGGCAACAAAGAAGTGTGCAGAATACAGTATGCACTTTCTGCTGTGTTTCTTACGAGAAACGATGGGACATGACCTTCCAACATGACAACACACCTTTTGTTATCACTGAGTCATACAGATAAACATTATGTGACATACATCAGATAAGGAGCCACTGATGAGCTTATACGCTTTGGGTACTGTACTATACAGAATATTAAACAGAAATAACATCTAGTATTTGTTGAGGGAAAACAAAAGTGTAAACGACACATATGGCCCATTCTGCTACACTGGGATACTATCTTCGAGCAAGCGACAATCCTTTGCTCAACACCCGATAACAGAGCTCCACAATCCCACACATTCTGGTGTACTCATATAATGGTACTCATATAATGTGCTAACTTTTCAAAATGTAACCTAACGTAACCTCCAGCACTCCTTGCACAAACAAAGACTTGTGGAGAATACAGCTGGCATTTTCCACAGCGTCTCGTACAAAATGACGGCACGGTATCTTCGGGGTGGACAACGACACATTGCTCATAACCGTGTCACTGAACTCCACGACGCAACGTTTCTTTAGGTCCTCTGGTTGTGATATGCAGTAACTACTTTGGGTATCATGTTGTGCTGAACTATAAGCTACAGTAACTCCACGAATGAGCACAAAACTGTGAATAATGCAGCTGCCTCTTTCTGTAATTTTTCTTGAAAAATCAATGGCAAGCCATCTTCCAACAGGACAACGTCTCTTTATTCACTACTGGCTCACACCCATCTACACAATCGAGACATTCCCTGGCTAACTGGTAGCGATGTACATTACGAGGTTTCGTATCATGCTGTGATGAACTGTAACTGAAAGTAACCATTGGTGAGTGATGGGAGGTTATGTAAGTGTGGAGAATATACCCGGCCATTTCTTCAGCGTTTCTTGCTTTATCAGTCAGGCGTGATCTTCCAGCAATACCAGACAACTATACTGCCAAACGCCCCTCAGCTAATCTGGCAATGATTCACAGCACCAACTTTGTGCGGAGCTGTAACCCAGACTAACTGATAGTACTTGTCAGTAGATTATCATATTCCTTCGCATACTGAATTACCAATTAACCCTACTAACACCAACCCATTTTCCGTAACTCGCATTGCGCATGGGTGGGCTGGGGTGAGGGATTTAAATATTATAATACGCTATCTCAATCTGTTCACCTTCTACTTGTGACGTCAGCATGTATATTTCCGATTCTGATTAGGACATCCTTACCATTGACTTGTCCAAAGTAGATCACTCTGTGCCATACCACCTTATTCTACAGTGTCCTAGCCATTTTATACTACTGACATTACGCCACATCTGTCAATACAGAAATCCTTATATTCCTTCCATTTCCTCTCACTGAGCCCACTACATCTGAGCTGAGGCTTTGTTATTCTTTCTCCAGGTTTTCTAGCATCTCTTCCATGTCGAAACTGCCGATATTCCACACTCGAACTGTTACACTACTCCTACTCTTTCTTTGGTTAATCGATGTCTTTCTCATGGTTACCGTCCTCTTGGCAGACCCAGCAAGAGATTGAAATGTGGAAGTGATATGGAAACTTTTGCCAACAGAGACTTCATCACGATACGTTTTCAATTACTTACTCTTTACTTGGAGGCCTCGTACCTCTCTTTACCCACCTCCTGCGACACGCCACCTGCAGCTCAGAGGCCCCCCCGGCCCTGGATCGCCTGCGCCGTGCTGCCCCCTGCCACGCCTGCTGCCCGCCACTTCCTCGCCGGCCCGAGTCTCCCCCGCCCTGGAGGCGGCCGCGCCTCGGCTCCACGCCATGGCCCCGGACTGCGCCGCCTGCAGAGCTGTGGGCCGCATTTCTGCTCCACTCGTCACCGTCAAACAAGTAGGCAAGACATAAGACCGACCAGTGCGATGACTGACGCTTCTTAACTTCCTGATCTCAGCCCTGACGTGTTATCGTTCGATACCTGAGATGCAAAATTAAACATCCTAGTGCACGGCGCCGAGCTGGTCCCACCAAATGCAGAGCATGAGCTTGGAGCCGTGAATACTCGGTTTGGCCGTCGACGCGCATCAAGGGCGGGATAACCCTAACAGAAAAAATATCATGGGGATATCGTAATGAACCCATATTTCGTCCACGGTCACAATGCGATACTGATATCCCATCTGCTTTTGCCTCTGAACTGTTCAGAAACACACAAAAGCCGTTGAACGTCTCTTGCTGTCTGCTCACATGGGACACAAGTTCCTTCTTTCTGAATCGTGCCCATAGTCTTCAGACGCTTTGAAATGGCTTGCTGTGTCACTCCCACTAATCGTGCTAATTGTTCTTCACTTTGACGAGAGTCTTCACTCGGCAATGTCTCCAATTCTGTATCTTCGAAAACTTTCTCTCTTCCACCGCTATGCCGGTCTACGACGTTAAAATCACCGTTCTTGAAGCGTTGAAACCACTCACGACACCTTCTTTCACTGACAGCGTCCTCGCCATACGTTCTTGAGAGCATTCGATGAGACTCAGCCGCTGTTTTCTTCGTACTGAAACAAAACAGAAACACATCCCGCAAATTACGAGAATTAGGCTCGTAAACTGACATTTTCAATCAAGTACAACTTTATGATTCAGACACAAATCGACTGATGTTCGAATCAGGTTAGCCGGCCGGAGTGGCCCAGCGGTTCTACGCGATTCAGTCTGGAACCGCGCGACCGCTATGGTCGAAGGTTCGAATCCTGGCTCGGGCACGGATGTGTATGTGTCCTTAGGTTAGTTAGGTTTGAGTAGTTCTAAGTTCTAGGGGACTGATGACCATAGATGTTAAGCCCCATAGTGCTCAGAGCCATTTGAACCATTTTTGAATGAGGTTATGTTGACCGAGGTCCCAGCTAACTGCCTGACGTCTGCGATCTCTTTCTTTCGACCGCTGCTTACCGTTGTCGCCAGCTACCGGCAAACGGCGGAAGCAGAGATGCACACCTTGTATACCGAAATGCTTCCCCTCAACACCGTTGGGAGGCACCCCTCACCGTATGAGTCATTTCACCCTGTTACATTTCCTCATTTTCAGGGTTTCGCACGTCAATTCTTATGGCCCCTCTGCTACAGAAACATTTGAAGGTGACACGTTGAAATTTATTTGAGAGTCACACCTCTGCGGTCCCTCGGTCTTCTGGAAAATTTAAGCTTCTAAGTCTAAATACACAGCCACACGTTTCGACAGTCGCAAGCTGAATCCAGACCAACGGCCTCGCCGCAGTGGTAACACCGGTTCCCGTCAGATCACCGAAGTTAAGCGCTGTCGGGCTGGGCTAGCACGCGGATGGGTGACCATCCAGTCTGCCGAGCGCTGTTGGCAAGCGTGGTGCGCTCAGCCCTTGTGATGCAAACTGAGGAGCTACTCGACTGAGAAGTAGCGGCTCCGGTCGCATAAACTGACCTACGGCAGGGAGAACGGTGATCTGACCACGTGCCAGTCCATATCCGCATCCAGTGACGCCTGTGGCTGAGGATGACCTGGCGGCCGGTCGGTAGCATTGGAAACTGCAAGGCGTGCTCGGACGGAGAGTGTACGGAGACTCAGTCCAGACCTATTGGATACTGCCCGGCGGAATAGAATTATGTAATTTGATGACAAGTAAGCTTTCACAGTACCAGTAAGGGAAAAAGTACGAAAACGATTAATTTATAATTATATCGCATAAAAAATATTTCTTTGCCGTGCATTGTCAGTATCTCTATCTTTTCGTCTGTTAATACCCCTTTTGCTTAGCAGCGGTTTGTACTTTAGTTCTCGTAGTTATCCGTCCTTCCTATATTCGAGATTCTGCAGACGACTTTTTCTTTCGACTGTCTGATAGTAAGAGGGTCATTCAATAACTAATTTGGTCTGGAGAAAAAAGCTTTCATTTCTACAAAACAATACTTTTCCTACTTTTCAACATAATCCCGTTGAACATTTATGCACTTGTTCCAACGGGGCTTTTTATGCCGGCTGGAAACAACTCTTTATCTTGATGTTTGAACCAATTTCGCACAAACTTTTTCACGTCCTCGTTGTCCTGGAACCTCTTCCCACGTAATGCCTCCTTCTGTGCACGAAACAAATAGAAACCACTAGGCGCTAAATCAGGACTGTAAGCGGGATGAGGCAGTACTTCCCAGCCCCTTTTGACGATGGTTTCACTTCTTAGTTGAGCTCTCGTTGTAGTCGATACATCAGCATATTACTCGTAGCGACGCTTTCCATCCAAAACACGTTTACATGAATGCAAATAAAATCCATTTGCCAACACATGTGGTAATTCAGATCCCAGTATTAATGCCACCGCGTTTTAGAAGTGCGAGCATTCCCATTGCTAGCTAGCTTAAGAAACACTTCGTCTAATGAACGTTTTCTGGCTGTGGAGAGTCTAATGGAGAATTCGAACATTGTAGAATACGTTTCGCAGATATGTAGCCGTTTATTTCTTGTGGTGGTGCAGAATTATCCTACTAAATTTATTCGCTAATTACAGTATCTTGTTATTTCGATAAACATCTCGAATGATTGTCATATAAGCGGTGACATAAAGGTAGAAAATTCTTGTTTTTGAGTCCAGAAAGCTCTATGCAAGAGAAAGTGCAGATCATTTTGCCATTTTCATTGCGAAATTGCCGGCTTATTCATATCTGGGCTAATAATAGAGGGCTGTTTGCCTGGGTTGTCTACTAGCGTAGTGAAAGGTGTTTGCTTCTGCAAGGGAGGTCTGGTTCGTTTTCGGTTCTAATCTCGATGGAGGCAGATAGACTATCAGCAATGCAATTTTAAGAAATTCTCGCGCCCCCAATTCGTTTTATTGTCGCCTTTATTCTGTACCTGCGCCCTGTGGATGTAAATATGATGATCTTGTACAATTTCATACTCGTTACTGCCTACTTTTTCCGCTTTTGTCAATAACTGAATTGACTTACTTGTGGCACTGAATGATGTTCAACTGAATTACGTTATGAATCTTCACGCATTCCTAAATTTGCGAACTTTCTGCTTATGTCACCAACGGTAATCCAGTACGGCTGGTCTGAACGTTGGCACAGGCCGTTTCGCGGTCGAATGCGCGTAATATTTTGCTAAATCGTAACGATCTGGGGTACTTTGTGTTACTGAAACAGCTATGTTGTCTCGATAAGCTGAAATTAATTTTTCTTAGTACGGTTCATACTAATTAAAATTTCTTCTTTCATTTATATTTTATATTTACGTGTTATGTCTAACACAATAATCAGCATAAATATAGTCTTACACATGATGAAAACAGTCTGACAAAGTTCGAATAGTTTGTAAATTTCACGCCTGTGCGTAGTATGTTGGTAGCACTTTGTCGCCTTGCGTGTTATGCTGTGTAGCAGCCTTTGAAGTTGTGCAGATCAGCATAATGGAAAGGGGAGATGTCTCGCTAGTTTTGTACACGACTGTACATTACCAGCTTTCGTGTCATGCTGTGAAGAAATGTAACTGAAAGTAACCATTGGCAATTTTTGGGAGGTTATGTAGGTGTGGAGAATATACCTGGCCATTTCTTGATCGTCTCTTGCATTATTAATGGGGCATGATCTTCCAGCAATACAATGCACCTTTGCTGCAAAACTTTCTTTAGCTAATCTGGCAGTTGCCATTTTGTGGGGACTGTAACCTAAAGTAAATGATAGTGCTTGTCACTCTCTCCAACATGGCGAGTGTCGCATTCCGGGTATTACATCTTATACACCATACGACTCACACATATCAGCTGTTTTCTGCGATATATTTTTCCGAGCCACGGAATCGTACATAGATTGATATCATGGCGTAACTGTCAATTCCCTCTCCCTTTTTCCGCTATGTCAGTGACGTGCAGTGTGGTGACCTGCTTGAAACCGCTCCCTTCCTCTGCCCTGCCTCTAACCTTCCTGTGCTCACCGTTCGCGGCTGTACTCTCATCCCTTCACAAAAGGGACTGAAAAATGGCCTCCTCGTGGCAGGACTCTGTAGCCATCACTACATTCACTTCAGCTCTCGGTTTCCTCCAGACTCTGAAGCCTCGGCCACCATCTTGCCCTCCAGTGTTTATACACCACACACTGGGTTTACTGATCCAGAAGACGTTGTGAATAGCGGAAGGTTAATTTATTTTGCTTACGGAAGAATTTTACTAATTATTATTGTTTATAGTAAAGAGATTATAATATTTTATATTCGTATGATTTCATAGATAAGTTAATTCACGGTCTACGAAGTGAAATGCAAAACTGGGACTCTTTTGTGCAATTAGTTGAAAGTGAAACCTTCATTATTTTAATAATAAAAAAATTCATCTCACCTTTAATCATTCTGCTGTTATCTGGGCCTAATGAGACAGAAATAACGGTGTGGCTCTTGTGGACGTATGTTGTAAACCGTGCTTTAATATACAGTGTTTAGAGATTTAGAAAGAATTGTGGATGAGTTTATTCGTGATTGGGACCTGTTGCTTCGGCTACGAGTGCGCAGACGACGACAAAGAAATGGAAAAGCAACGAGAGAATATACGGGCGGCTGAGTGCGTGCTGAATGCTAAGATTACGGAAGACGAGGTCTCCAGATTGGGTGGCTCGGGAAATCAGACTGTATGTATTCAAAAGTATACGTAATGATCTGTTTGCTTTCTCTACTTACATCGTCCGTAGTAAATACATTTGCAGGAATCTGTCGTGGTGTGGTACCATTTATATACTCGTAACATTGACAATCCCAACGGTTATTTTCGCAAAAGGTATCAATGAATCAAAGAATAACTTCCAACTCTAACGTATCCCACGCACTGTACGACTTGCTTTGAAGACTAGTAATCAAAAATATTACCGTTGAACATCGTGACTGAAGAATACGATATTTTCCTTTCCATGTATTGAAGACACAAATTAACAGGACACCATATTAGCCCAATAATGAATTAAAGAACCGTTGAAGACCACGAAAACACACACAGGTTTGAAAATCTAAAATTAGAATAAAAACGAAAAAGGACAGAGTCTGAAAATTATTACACCGAGTAAGATAAGCGAGATAAATCACTTATTCGCTTCTTCGAATCAAACGACTAATCTGCCAGGTCACTTTGAAGCAGTTTTAAAAATCGTTACTTTTCCGGTAGCAGCCGAACGTTCATTGCTACAACGTTCGATTATACCAGCTTTATTATTGTCGATTAGATAGCGTCGTGGCAGGTAGAATATTTCTTTTAGTAAAAGCAGATTAGTAAGAATAACAGTAGATGAATGTACTAAAGGGAATTTATTTAACTTTCTTGTCCAATCAGTAAAATAAAAATCGTAAACTAAATGGCGGAAGCAAACTGAGTAATGAACTACGTTTTAGACAAAAATGAGGCATAGAAAATCCCGTGATGGGAGAGAACAAGATAATAAGTGCGAATGTAAGACACGTGCTCCGGGGCGATAATGTCTCACACGTAAATTTCGATCCGAATGCGGAGCAAGAAACTACGGCAGAAAATCCGACAACGGAAAGCCGTCGCGGTTTACAGAAGATGACGTAGTGATCCAGCGATAAGACGGCGTCTCAATTTTCCACAATCATTTGGAAAGCGAAATAGCCAGAGAACTGGATATTGCTTCAATACTGGGAAGCCATACGAGCTCCAACAGAAATCCGCGTCACCAATAATAAACGATACGGCATCGTGAGTGTAACTGGGCTGATAGTAAAAAGATACACCATGTGGTAGGTTTCTTTCAAGGCGATGCCTCGATATGGACAGCAGGTATATCTGAAATACGTCAAACGTACACTCAGTTCAAACAAGCTTTCCTTGACCAATTTTGTTCTAATTTTGGTGGATTTCTGTGCAGGAAAGACTCAGATATGACGCCTTCAATATGGAACCCCATAATAGTAAAGAAGGCGGTTGAGGAAGTATTTCGGAAAGTATATCGAGAAAATCTGATACTTGACCAAACGCATTTTCCAAGTACATGTATCACAAATACCAGCTGTTTATTTGTCACAAGGGAATGTTCCAGAAATACAACGTCGGTCGCACTTGAGATTCTTGTTGGGTGATTCGATTAAGATAATGGGCGCCAACTCGACTTGAGGACAATTAACTGATAAGGACAGCTGTGTGATTTGTCTGCCGTTCTTTAAGCGCAGCGTCATTTCGAATGTTGCTCACTCTGGCACAGAGATTTTCGTTTTCTCGACTCTCTCTTTGGTGGTTTCAACGCAAGAAGCACAACCACTTGTGCCCGTGAGTGCGAGAATCCCTTTCGTGGCTCCTTCAGCAGGAAGGGCCGTCTGTTTCCAACAGGCAGAGCGTCTCTTATACTGCATAAAGTTCAGCACCCTTGCACAATCACGGGTCTTCACCTAAGTGAGGTTTTAACGACGTTCGTACTACCCAGCTGCACGGGTACTGACTTTGTTGTGGGTAAATTCTTTCATCGCTGAGAATGACGATACCTGCATGAGCAGAAGGAAATCCTAAATTACATAAATGGATGGCAAAAGTTTTTCTTATATGCATTGTCGTAGATCTACATAACTTCAATGTTCTATTCGTTTGCACAGATTACATAATGGTGTGCAATAGCCGGACGGTCGTAATAAATATTCGTGCAACCGCGTAGAACAAATATTTCCAATGTTTAACCACTGTTGGCACTCGCTTTAGAACAAAATGTAAATTTTCTTTCCAGTCCAGGAGGAAGGTTCAGTGCAGACGGTTACATAAAAATTCTGGAGGAATATATTTGGTTCGTGAATGTGGACTCGTACCAATTAAGCGAAGCCGCGTTACAGTCAGTTAAAAGTTGCCCCACTGCGTAATTTATTCACTCTCACACTCCCGTCAGTGTCAGGAATATATTTCAGGAGTCCTTTGTTTCGTAATACTTTTAATTAGCGTTATTTCAAATATTTGAGTAAAAATTTAATGAAAACGAAGTAAAATAACTCGGAAGATGAAGTTATTAGAGAACAAAACCGTAATACTGTCGTTTATTTTTGCCTACATATGAACGTAATTACCATTGTAAGATCACTATTCTAATTAATATTCCTGTTCCGGTTTCTGTCTTGTGACTGCTGTCATCACTCTTGCAATTGCTGATATTGCGTGCCGCGTAGAGTCAAGTACTGAAAATACACCAAATAATTTTAAAGAGCATACCGATAATTTTACAAAGGTATTACCTGCGCCATGTCGGCGTAATTTCTATCATTCGAGGATCTAGTTTCGAAGTCCTGAATTTATTTAAAGAGAGAGAAAGATAGATTCTTTACTGATTGTAACTGAAGATTTGTGATATTTGACGTTACATGGAGCATCAATTTCGTGAGAAAATTTCTCCGCAACGGAAAACGCTTTTGTTTTAATGATGTCCATTCCAAATCCAGTATCATTTCAGTGACACTCTCTCCCCTATTTCGTAAAAATAAAAATCGTGCCGCCCTTCTTTGAACTATGTACGCCGTCAATCGTCTCTGGTAAGGATCCCACACCGCGCAGCAGTATTCTAAAAGAGGACGGACAAGCGTAGTGTAGGCAGTCTCCTTAGTAGGTCTGCCACATTTTCCAAATGTCCTGCCAGTGAAACGCAGCCTTTGGTTAGCCTTCCCCACATCATTTTCTATGTGTTCTGTCCAGTTTAAGTTGTTCCTAATTGAAATACCTAGATATTTAGTTGAATTTACGGCTTTTTGATTAGACTGATTTACAGTGTAATCCAAGTTTAACGAATTCCTTTTAGCACTCATGTGGATGACCTCACACTTTTCGTTATTTAAGGTCAGCTGCCAATTTCCGCACCATGCAAATATCTTTTCTAAATCGTTTTGCAATTTCTTTTGATCTTCTGATAACTTTACTACTCGATAAAAGACAGCGTCATCTGCAAAAAACCTAAGACGGCTGCTCAGTTTGTCTCCCAAATCGTTTATATAGACAAGGAATAGCAAAAGACCTATAACACTACCTTGGGGAATGCCAGAAATCACTTCTTTTTTACTCGATGACTTTCCGTCGATTACTACGAACTGTGACCATTTTGATAGGAAATGACGAATCTAGTCACATAATAGATGACATTCCATAAGCACGCAATTTCACTACAGGCCGCTTGTGTGGTACAGTGTCAAAACCTTTCCGGAAATCCAGAAATACGGAATCCATTTGCAATCACTTGTCTACACCACTCAACACTTTGTACGAGTAAAGAATTAGTTCTGTTTGACAATAATGATGCTTTCTAAATCCGTGTTGACTGTGTCACCTGACCGTTGTCTTCGAGATAATGCCCAATGTTGAAACAATACACTCCTGGAAATGGAAAAAAGAACACATTGACACCGGTGTGTCAGACCCACCATACTTGCTCCGGACACTGCGAGAGGGCTGTACAAGCAATGATCACACGCACGGCACAGCGGACACACCAGGAACCGCGGTGTTGGCCGTCGAATGGCGCTAGCTGCGCAGCATTTGTGCACCGCCGCCGTCAGTGTCAGCCAGTTTGCCGTGGCATACGGAGCTCCATCGCAGTCTTTAACACTGGTAGCATGCCGCGACAGCGTGGACGTGAACCGTATGTGCAGTTGACGGACTTTGAGGGAGGGCGTATAGTGGGCATGCGGGACCCGGGTGGACGTACCGCCGAATTGCTCAACACGTGGGGCGTGAGGTCTCCACAGTACATCGATGTTGTCGCCAGTGGTCGGCGGAAGGTGCACGTGCCCGTCGACCTGGGACCGGACCGCAGCGACGCACGGATGCACGCCAAGACCGTAGGATCCTACGCAGTGCCGTAGGAGTCCACACCGCCACTTCCCAGCAAAGTAGGGACACTGTTGCTCCTGGGGTATCGGCGAGGACCATTCGCAACCGTCTCCATGAAGCTGGGCTACGGTCCCGCACACCGTTAGGCCGTATTCCGCTCACGCCCCAACATCGTGCAGCCCGCCTCCAGTGGTGTCGCGACAGGCGTGAATGGAGGGACGAATGGAGACGTGTCGTCTTCAGCGATGAGAGTCGCTTCTGCCTTGGTGCCAATGATGGTCGTATGCGTGTTTGGCGCCGTGCAGGTGAGCGCCACAATCAGGACTGCATACGACCGAGGCACACAGGGCCAACACCCGGCATCATGGTGTGGGGAGCGATCTCCTACACTGGCCGTACACCACTGGTGATCGTCGAGGGGACACTGAATAGTGCACGGTACATCGAAACCGTCATCGAACCCATCGTTCTACCATTCCTAGACCGGCAAGGGAACTTGCTGTTCCAACAGGACAATGCACGTCCGCATGTATCCCGTGCCTCCCAACGTGCTCTAGAAGGTGTAAGTCAACTATCCTGGCCAGCAAGATCTCCGGATCTGTCCCCCATTGAGCATGTTTGGGACTGGATGAAGCGTCGTCTCACGCGGTCTGCACGTCCAGCACGAACGTTGGTCCAACTGAGGCGCCAGGTGGAAATGGCATGGCAAGCCGTTCCACAGGACTACATCCAGCATCTCTACGATCGTCTCCATGGGAGAATAGCGGCCTGCATTGCTGCGAAAGGTGGATATACACTGTACTAGTGCCGACATTGTGCATGCTCTGTTGCCTGTGTCTATGTGCCTGTGGTTCTGTCAGTGTGATCATGTGATGTATCTGACCCCAGGAATGTGTCAATAAAGTTTCCCCTTCCTGGGACAATGAATTCACGGTGTTCTTATATCAATTTCCAGGAGTGTATGTTCCGAAATTCTGCTGCATATCCACGTTAAAATGATAGGGGCCTGTAAATCAGTGGATTACTACAATATTGGTCTGATCTGAGCAACTTTCCAGTCTTTGGGTACAGATCTTTCGTTGAACGAGCGATTGTACATCATTGAGGTATGGAGCTATTGCATCAGCATACTCGGAGAGCAACCTACTTGGTACACAGTCTGGACCAGAAGACTTGCTTTTATTAAGTGATTTAAGTCCCTTCGCTACTCCGATGATATCTGCTACGGTCGTCACGTTGGCAGCTGTTCTCGATTCTAATTCGCGAATATTTACTTGGCCGTCTTTGGTGAAGGAATTTGGAAAGGCTTTGTTTATTAACTCTGCTTTGGCAGCACTTGGAGCACGGTATCTGCACTGCTATCGCGCAGAGAAGACATCGGCTGTTTCTCGCCGCTGCCATACTTTACATACGACCAGAAAGTCTTGGATTTTCTGCGAGGTTTCGAGAAAGTTTCGCTGTTGAAACTACTATAAAAATCACGCATTAATGTCGGCGCTAAAGTTGGAGCCTCTGAAAAAGGTCGCCAATCTTGGAGATTTTGACTTCTTTAAATTTGGCATGCTTCCTTCGATGTTTCTGCAACATTGTTCTGACGAGTTTTATGTCCCAAGGGGTATCAGCGCCGTCTCTTGTTAATTTATTTGGTACACATCTCTGAACTGCTGTCGATCCCATTTCTTTGAACTGAAGCCACATCTGGTGTAGTCTTATACTGTTAATTTGGATGGAGTGGAGATTGTCTCTCAGGAAGCATCAAGTGAATTTTTACCTGGTTTTTTGAATAGGTATATCTTTTGTTTAATTTTGGAGGATTTTGGGGTTACAACATGCATTCTCGCTACGACAACCTTGTGTTCACTAGTCCCTGTATCTGTTTCCATGTTCGTTATTAGCTCAGGATTATTTATTGCTGAGAGGTGAAGTCTGTTTTCACACTGTTTACTATTGGAATGGGCTCATGAACTAACTGCTCGAAATAATTGTCAGAGAATGCATTTAGCACAGTTTCTGACGATGTTTATGCATACCTCCGGAATGTAACACGTATTATCGCTAACATATCGAGGATAAATTGAAGTCACCACCTACTACAATGGTATGAGTCGGGTACGTCTTTGGATATTTTTGCCGACCTCCCAATTCAGATCATGCAATTCGAGTTTGATTTCAATTATTATTTCATTCCGGTTGCTAACAATGACCTCTGCACTCACAGGAAGTATCTACTTAAATTTCGTGGCAACACGAACTACTTTTGACAGCAACAAACACACCACCGCCAACCGTGTTTAGCCTATCCATTCGGAACGCCGTTAGGTTCTTCGCAATAATTTCGTCTGAACTTATCTCCCGCTCTAGCCAGCTTTCTGTGACTATAGCGTTTTGAGCATCAGTGCTTTCTATTAGGGCTTGGAGCTCTGGTACTTTCCCAACACATTTACATTAACCATTGGAATAGCAGTTGTGAATTGTCGTAGCTATGTTCTTCCTGTGTTCGTCCTGCAACCTTTGATGAGGTGAAGCCCTTGTTGTGTTTTCCCGATACGCTCTAACCTAAGAAAACCGCCCAGTCCACGCCTCACAGCCCCTGCTACCCGTGTAGCCGCCTCCTGCGTGTAGTGGACGCCTAACCTGTTCAGCGGAACCCGAAACCCAACCACCCTGTTGTGCAAGTCGAGGAATCGGCAGCCTACACGGTCGCAGGCCCTCGACTCGGCTCTGTACACAACATGACGATGACACTGAATAATCAACTGGGAAGAGAAATGCAGGGATTTTTTCCAGCTGTACAGTGCAACCGTCAGTATTTACAAAGTTCGTCTTCTGCTTCCTCACGTGAGCTCCTCAGAGGCGTCCGTATGGTTTGCAGGACCACAGCTGGCTGCCACGCTGTGTCTGGTGCGGCAGAACTCAAGTGTGCAGGACACATTTAAATCAGACAAGGGATGTAGGACAAGAGAGCATCTCGAGGACGTAATTACAGGACGGACAACACAATGTGAATTGCCGAGTTCCCTGCGATAGACGCTTTTGTCCAAATTTCTATGAAAACTCTATTAACGTGCTTCGAGGAATACCACTCTCGTTAGACCCATGTTACTGCGCTGAGAAACACATGGAGAGGTGTCGTAGTGAGGAACAGCTAAGCTTTTCCGAAGTTACAATATTCTATGATGGTTGGACTGTTATCGTACTGAAGTTACTTACTAGAACTACATAACGCCTTGACGTAAGAAAATGCATCCGTTGATTTCTTTTTAATGTTTCGTTCCACCCCTTGCATTTACGTCATTTAAATTTTTCCTGGGTTTACCGAGCCTAAAAGTGGAGTGTCGAGAAGGTCACTTTGGAACAAAAATTTTGCAGCCGCATCGTAATTGTTTATAATGTTGCCTCGTGTGTCACAGAATACGTCAACTGCTCGCTGCATACTGCTGGATTAAGCTGACCACAGCCTTAAGTTTTCACGCGGTTTCATGAAATCGCAGTGCGAATCGTTAGATGCGTTCGTTTTTCTCTCATTTAACTGATGCCTCAACTTCAGTTGATGCGCTTACTTGTGCACTACAAATATCTGAACATCGTTCGCGTTGTTGATAACATTATTCTTTTTTCCTCCAGTGTGCATAAACTTCTACAACGAAGTGATTAATTCAGTTATGTACGTTTCAAAATAAAGCTGAAAATCAATTACGGTAAGAATAAAATAGGTTATACAGCGTGAGTCACGTGTAATTACCGCGGGAAACACCTCCCAAACCACAACAAACACTGGATAACCAGTTCTACAGACCGAAAGTGAGGAAAAAATGGCTATGAGCACTATGGGACTTAACTTTTGAGGTCATCAGCCCCTAGAAGTTAGAACTACTTGAACTTAACTAACCTAAGGACACACACACATCCATGCCCGAGGCAGGATTCGAACCTGCGACCGTAGCGGTCGCGCGGTTACAGACTGTAGCGCCTAGAACCGGTCGGCCACTTCGGCTGGCCGAAAGTGAGGAAAGGGACTGGTGGAAGTGGTTAATACAAACCATTGAGAAATGCACGGAAGTATTTTTTTCAACATACACATGTTCATTTACAAAACCTGTTATTATTTAAAGCATAACTGAAAATGGAAAGAAATATTTAAAATTTTACGATGTAACAAACGGTATTGATTAAGTACCTCCAGTATAATTTGTAGCTTAAAGTTGACGCTTGAAGCCTCAGATGATCATTCGCGTGTTGTAACAAACGAGATCTGTAGAGGAATGTTTTCGAGGACTTCGATGTTTACGAGTTTGGTTGTCTCTGTGTCTACACGTGGCCCTTGCTGAATTACTCCTCGTTCTCACAATAACTGTAGTAGGCTGTGTGAGCGGACTCGTGTCATAGAGTACCGTACACAAGTATGAACAGAGGTACGCACAGTAGGAACGTGGGAAGGTCGCAGGGACAACGGTGTGTACAGAGTTGTGAGAACTGTGAAGACGGTTTGTTCCAACTCTGAAAAGGCAGAGACGAGTCTCACCTATGGCGAGTGTAGAGAGCCTGCAGGTTGTATGCAGAAAGGTACCCGGACAGAGATCATCCGACGCGCCGCACGTTTGGAAACATGCACAAACAATTGTACGCAACAGGTGTGGTCGTAACACGCAAACGGACCCACCACAGGAGAAGCAGGTGCAGTTGGTCTGTTAGCTGCTGTCGCCGTGAACTCACACGTGAGTTCGCGTGGCATCGCTAGAGGCAGTGCAGTGAGTCAAAGCAGTGTAATCGTCACAAATTTCACCCGTATCGTGTGTCGCTGCATCAGCAATTACAGGGAGATGACTTTAATAATGGAGTGAACTTTTGTCAATGGGCATTAACAGAGAATGCGTTGCAGTTCTACCTGTTAACCGATGAAATATGTTTTACAAAACACGGTGCTTTGAACTTGCGAAACACGTATTACTGGTCCGTGGACAATCCTCGCTCGCTTCGACAGGTAGAGCGACAGCGACCGTGGAATGTAAATGTATGGTGCGGAGTAATTGCCGACCATCTGATTGGTCCTCACTTTATTGAAGGCACGCACACAGCAGCAAAAGACATCGGGTTACTGCAAAATGATCTTCCAACATGGCTAGAGAATGTCCCGCCGGAAACGCGTAGACGTATGTGACATCAACGTGGTGGCGCTCGTGCACAACCTGCAATGGACACTGGGCTGGCCGTCGACAGAACGTTGCAGGGGCGTTTCAGAGGGCGTGGCGGACGCGTAACTGGCCAGCCCGCTGCCCTGGTCTCACGCCTTTTGGGTTCCTCCCTGTGGGGCACGTTAAAGGAGAACGCGTGCCGTGGTGCGCCTGCAGCCCCGGAGGATATGAAGCGTCGTCCTGAGCAGCCTGTGGCCGCACCACACCAGCTGCACTGCCTCGTGTTAAGACGTTCGTTAAGCGGCGGATTGCGAATGTGTGCGGCAAATGTCGGCACCACTTCGGACGTTTATTGGCCTCAAACGTCACGACACACCCTTTTACATTCTTTAACTGAACACAAAAACATATTTATAAGTTTAACTAGATTCTCACCTTAATGTACATTTTCTTCTAACAAATCAGTGCTCTACAGTATTGTTAAGAGAAAAAGAATAATAAAAATATTGGCATGCCGACGTGACGTGCTGTTCATGCGTCTCGCGTAGCTGCGTTACGTCACTATTCTTTTTTGTATGCCTAATTAATTCGGTTCTCTCCGATACTCGTAATTGAACTGCCGAGAAGTTACTCAAGCGTCAAATTCACGTTACAAATTACTCTCCATGTACTAGACATTTTACAATGTAAGAAATAGCATTAAGTATTGCTTTTTCTATTTTTAGTTGTGCTAAAAATAATAAGTTTCTATTGTGAAGAAAGTATGTGTTCAAAATCGTACTTCCATGCATTTCTCAATGGTTTGTATTAACCAATTACGCCAGTCCTTCTCCTCACCCTCACTTTCGGTCTGTGGAATTGGTTATTCGGTGTCTGTTGTGGTGTGGGAGGTGTTTCCGGTGGTAACGTCGGGTGACTGACCCTGTAGTTGAACGACCTAAGACTGTGGTTAGAGTTATTAATCAGCCACAAAGTATCATCCATACGACTCATCACTGATGAGACTGGCACCGAAATGGAAAATGACAGAGAGAGAATGGAAGTACTGAATTCGGCCTTCCGAAATTGTTTCACTGACGAATTTAACGATACCGTATCCTGCTCTCAAACCGTGGATTGATTAGCAGCAGCAGGTTTCCAACCGATTGGTAAGATTTGTAGCTCTGGGTACGTCTGCCATTCTTTTCCGAGAAACTACAAAATTTGTTTGTTTATTAAGTGTGTACTAAGGACACGCTATTGGTAAAATTAATAACAGCTGAACCTGCACCTAGATATTTTACATTACTGTGGGTACAGGCAGATGGCTTTCTTTGAAGATCGATGTAAGGCGCTCGGTAACTTAATATGTTGTTAACGTGCCTGTAGAGGAAAGTGTCATTAGTAGTAAGACAGCTAGTTAATATTTGTTAAATTTACATTAATATTTTCATTCCAACATCAGCCAAAAGTGTTGAAACCAGTGGAGAATACAATTACAACCAAATCTTCACCGTCGAGAAAACTTCCCCCGATCCGCCACGCCAAACAGTTGCCGTCATTCGTAACACAGTGCGCGGGGCAGCAGCCAGCTGGCGGGTCCCGCGTGGCCGTGGCGGCTCCAGCAGGTGTGGCGGCTCCAGCAGCGGCCACTGGACGGGCTGCCTTGAGGGCCTCCTACTGGCCGACTTCTGCCTCCCGCCGTCTGCGTCGCGCGAGCAGCGTTTCCTGTAAACACCTCTCCGTACTCCCGAGTAATGTGCTGCAAACTGCGACGTCGCAATTCTTACACCGAAGCTACGATAAAAGGGATGGAGGAGACAACGTGTCGCTTGTGAATAGCCGAAATAGTTTTGGGAAAAAAACACAGTACAGTTTTTAAAATCTGTTGGCGGGACCTACCTCATGTCGCAGTAAAACAGCGCGCGTAGCGTTACTACTGACTGCGACGCTCGGAGAAAACTGTTATGGCAACGAGGTACACACGTAATGGGCAATGTTGGTGGCGTTGTGTCTCCTAGCGCGTTATGCTGTGAACCGGACAGAAAAGCTTTGCAGTTGAGCATAACGATTAGGCGAGGGTCTCGCAGGTTCTGCACTGCACTGCATTATCGTTATTACGGTTATTAATACAGTGTAAGGGCTTGGATCTCACTGGAGCAGCAGTTGTCATAATATTGTTTAAACAATTGAATGCAGCTTCGCATTTTATCTTTATCACTCGTTAAGAACACCACCCCTCCAGAGACAACTTTCTCACAAAAATTCAAGCATGTTTCACTCTATAGTATGCCTACTTTTTTTTTAATTACGTCCGATGCCTTGAAGATATAAAAATGCACTACTGGAGCGCTGTGGAGTAATATTTCTGCTTGTCCATGTTGGAATACTGAGTGCTCTAACTTTCCCCCTCGTGATGTTTGAGGGGCAAGAGCGTGGGCGGTGCCGGGTCTTCCCCCAGTCTGACTGCTGACTGCTGACTGCCGCCCACGGCAGGTCTCGCCTCCCCCCTGTTCCGGCTGCCCCACAGTGCGTATCACGCTCGCACGCAATGCTGACGTGCATCCTCGCAAAATCCTTTCTCAAATTAAGACTGGTGATTGGCACTGCAATAGTACTTTAGATCACGAATTTCCCTTTCTTCCCCGTACTAGACCGTTTTCATATTCCCCTTCTCCTCCTTCGTGTGTTAGTTTCGCATCCAAGTCAGCAGAATTACTTCTGTCCGTCAACTTTGAGGTCTCCAATTTCGATCCCAACTTTCCCGCTAATCTCATTTCCATACACCGCACTAGTTTCGTTTGTCTTTGCTTTACTCTCAGTCCACATTCTGTATTTATTAGACTGCTTATTTCTTTCAACAGGCCCTGCGATTCTATCGCACTTTCACTCCCGATAGCAATGTCAGCAGCGAACCCTATCACCGACATCCGACTCCTGGACTTTTCTTTCATTTCCTTCATTATTTCTCCGCTGTATTGATTGAATATTAGCAGCGAAAATCTGCATCCCTGTCTTGTACACTTTGTGTTCCGACGGCTTCGTTCTTGGCGTTTCATTTTTATTTTTTCACCTTTAATCCCTGGCTTTTACCATATCACCCGTTTTTACCCTAAAGATTAGAGCTGTTTTCCTGAAAATTTAGAACAGTTTGCACTATTTTAGACTGAACAATCCTTTTTATATGTCGACAGGTACAATAAGCGTGTCTCGATTGTTTGTAAGTCTGACTTCCGTTATCGAACGCAACGTCAGAACTGCCTCTCCGGCGCCATTACCTTTCCTAAAGTCAATTGTTTGTTAATTTTCTTTTCGACTGTTCGGTACATTATTCTTGTCACTCACGAGGTGCTAAACGGTTTGTAGTTTACTTCTCATAGTTGTCCGTCCTTCCTGTAATCGAGATTCTACAGACGACTTTTTCTTTCGAATGTCTAATAGTGAGAGGGTCATTCAATAACTAAATTGGTCTGGAGAAAAAAGCGTTCATTTTTACAAAACAATACTTTCACTACTCTCTAACATAATCGCTTTGAACTTTTATGCACCTGTTACAACGGGATAGAAGCTCTTTTATTCCGGCTGCAAAGAACTCCTTATATTGACGTTTGGACCAGTTTTCCACATACTTTTTCACGTCCTCGATGTCCTAGAACCTCTTCGCACGTAATGTCTCATTGAGTACACCAAAGAAATGGAGATCACTAGGTGGCGAATCTAAGGGGAATGAGGCAGTACTTCCCAGCCCCTTTTATCGATGGTTTGACGGGTTACTTGAGCAATATGAGGCTGCGCGTTGTCGTGTTGGAGTGTCACACCTCTCCTCTTAGATCCACGGCGTCTCTCTCTGTCACTGCCGGCTTCACCTTGTTCAAAAGCGAATCCGAGTAGTATTGGCTGTTCATTGTACGCTGCTCTTCCCCGACAATCAGAAAAAACTGGACCTTCACCATCCGAAAACACCGTCATCTTGACTTTTCCCGCTGATGCTTGGGTATGTCTGCAAACTCGAAGCTTCTTCTGCAAACCTACTTGAATATTCTTCGGTAGCAAACTCGGCCAATAATTCTAGATATTTCGCATGAATGCGTATCCGTTCTGCGTTATTTGAGCGGCGCTGCTCCAGAGCTCTGTGTGACGTCGTCAGCCATACGGCCACACCGCCGGCCGGCTGCAGACGGCGCAGAGGAGCGGCCGTACTCAGCCAGCGGCAGAGCGAGCGCTGGCCGCGAGGCCACTCCGTGTGTCTGCAGGTCGCAGCCGCGCCCACTCACCGCTGCCGTCCAGTCTTTGTGGCCCAGTTCCGAGTTACTCTTCAAATTCACCGGATTCGACATTCAGTATTAGAAGGGATTAGTCACTGCAAGATTTTTCACTTGTCAATTATGTCATTCTACAGAGGCGCAGTCTAGTCGCGTGTTCTGTAATTGTCAACCAACAGATCAATGACTACAGCAAAGCAATAAACACTTTCTCATTTTGTACTCCTGCTAATTAATTGTGTTTTCCTGTTGTAGCCAGCAAGCAGTCTGGGCACAGTAGAACCCACGTTTCCACCTGCTTGGCTGCCTCATATTTGCACCTCATGTTGATGGACTCGACTATGGTGGAAGATCGGGAGCCATCACTCTATTGCCTGTCACACCTAAACTGCATCGCATACGTTTTCCGTAGCGTCCGGCATGTCTCCTCCGTCACGCCATCAGTCCGTTCCTCCTTCAGCCGAGGTGCAGTGCCCTCTATTGTCAACGTTGCTCTTTGTTCTTGGGGTTTCCCTGTATTTCTGAAGCCACAGCACCAGCAAATATGGAACTTTTACGCGTCATCCAAGTTACGTCCTTAGTGTACTGGACACAAGTGACTGCATTTCAGTCGCTAGTTTGGCAAGTAAAATATTTTGACTGTACGGTTAAATGTTTTGTATTGTTTCCTACGCTGCCCAAAATAATTTAAGCAGTTTCTATGTTAGTTCTTCACACTCGGTATATGTATATTTCAACTTTCTGGAAGTATGAATACTCTAATCCAAGTGGTTCCTGAGATTCAGCGAAAGATGCAACAGAAAATGTAAATTTTCAGAAATAGCTTGTAAAGCGTGAAATGAAACTTACGTTCGTGTCTGTAGCGTCTCCTGGCCAGTCGTCATAAAAAGCGTTTGATGGAATTTTTTCCGTGTGTGTAAGACCAGTTAACATGTATCGATATAGTGCCACGCACACGGCGAAAGAGAAATAATTTAAACGCAAATAAACATGACCATGTGAAGCAATAAAGCAAGACTGTGTAAACATTTCACAAATATATTATGTGTGTATGTAGAACATTCATAATTATTTGACGTTTTACGCATTTTCTAACTTTGAATCCGTGAGATATTATTATCTTTGAAAATCGTATTCTTGTTAAATGAATTAGTGATTATGATCTGTGCCTCAGATAAAAAGGACAATTCAGTACATGTATAAATAGTAAAAAGCAATGTAATAGTCTCTCTGTTCTCTTTGGGTTTCGTTACGAGTAACACTTGCGTGTTAAGCAAATGTATATGCTGGCACTGAGTCTTTTGTTCATGAAGCTTGAGATCCGACATTAGGCGAGTTGTCTTAAAAAGGTGCTTAAAATTAATGCATTTTTGTTTGAACATATAGAGTTTGAGCAAATACCTTTTTAAAATAATTTGTAAAGTTGCCAGCCATTCGTCCCGTAAATAATTTAGACATTTTCAGCATTAAATTCAGCGGAAGCCGCTGTAGCAATGTGCGAGGGCAACGGCTGCAGACGCGGAACATTTAAAAAATATTTATTTCAGGCATCGCAGTCGCCTCGCCGGTAAAGCGAGGTAACATAATAAATATTTAACATTTTCTTACAACTTCCAGCAGTGCCGGCAGACTATATTATATTATTCAGTGCATTTATCAGTTTGATTTGGAAGGTACTGTACGACATGTTCTATGCGGGCACAAAAATATAACGAATAACTGTGTCATGACTTTATCATTTTCACATTTTGTGGCAACGGTAGCTCAGATGGTAGAGCACTTGCCCGCGAAAGGCAAAGGTCCAGAGTTCGAGTCTCGGTCGGGCACACAGTTTTAATCTGCCAGGAAGTTTCATATCAGCGCACACTCCGCTGCAGAGTGAAAATCTCATTCTGGAAACATCCCCCAGGCTGTGGCTAAGCCATGTCTCCGCTTTATCCTTTCTTTCAGGAGTGCTAGTTCTGCAGGGTTCGCAGAAGAGCTTCTGTAAAGTTTGGAAGGTAGGAGACGAGATACTGGCAGAAGTAAAGCTGTGAGTACCGGGCGTGAGTCGTGCTTCGGTAGCTCAGTTGGTAGAGCACTTGCCCGCGAAAGGCAAAGGTCCCGAGTTCGAGTCTCGGTCGGGCACACAGTTTTAATCTGCCAGGAAGTTTCATATCAGCGCACACTCCGCTGCAGAGTGAAAATCTCATTCTGAAGTCATCTCGTGTCTCAGTGCGCGACTGACCAACCGATCCATCCGACAGCCAACGACCATTACCTGAGCAAAGTCGAGCAGACTGGCGGCCTAACACATGCTAGCACTCCGGACGACAGACAGACACTGGCTGCCCCATACTGACCTGGCTGACCAACTGACCGACTGGCGAGCTCATAGCGCCCGTTAATTGCACGTGAACAGGCAACCTTCCCCCTTTCCCACCAGAGGGAGACACCAAAGCTGCGATTGCCACAGCGGCGCCACCGCCAGAAACTGAGGGTGACTGCTTCACACTACGCGCTGCGGCGCGCTCTTCAAAACAGCAATTTTTATCACAGCTCAGCATCCACTCCTTTTGAGGCCATCAACACTGCGTGTTCAGTGACTGGGTTATACAGAGCTATACTCCTACATACGTCCCAGTTCTTCCACCAGTGACATGCGTTACCATCGTTGGATATCATGTTGTGGTGAACTGGAACCAATGGAAACATCAAGTGTTTTATGAGGCAACAAGGAAGTGTGGAGAAAAACTATATTTTCTGTAGCGCTTCTTGCAAGAACAATGGAACAGGATCTTCCAACACAACAATGCACCTTAACGCATTACTGAGTCTCACAGCCTCATAGTCCCACATCCCACCTTGCAGTGGTACCACTTCGCGTGGATCTGTAACCTAAGGTGACCTCTAGTGTTTTTAGAATAAATATGTAGGTTATTGCCATCCCTATCTGCACCATTTATTACAAAACCAGCGGGATATGATATTCCAGCAGGACCACACCATCACACTCACTTGTCGATCAGGCAGCTCCACAATTGCAGAAATTGCTCAGCTCATCTGGTAGTGATGTACAGTGACGACCAACTGTTGTGGCGTAAAGTCAGCGCCGGCACACGACAGAGGAGAGAAGGCTGTGAGAGGAGGTCAGGTGACCGGCCTCCCTCCAGGACGACAAGGCGGCAGCGGCGGCCCCCACGTGGACACGACGTGAGCGCCGAGCCGCACTGGTGGCGGACACCTTCGACGGCAGCTTCAACGTCAGCCCCACTATGCAGCACAGACTTGTTTGTCTACTCTGGGTAACACTGATTACCTTGTATGTCACCCTTTGCTTGCGACATATCTGTGTAATTGCACTTCTGGATGGTCATGTGTAAAGCACTACAAGAATTCTCAAATCAGTGTTAACTATTATTACTTGTCTTGTTGTAATAAAACTCATTAACGAGTTGTTTGATTGTTCGTCTAGCGAAGCGAGTATGCAGGATTCCTAGACGCAACACTTATGTATAATGTCACGGAATAATGCACACTAGGTAACTTCTAATGTCTGTTGTGGGAACATCGAAATGTGAAGAGTACAGCTAGCTCTTTCTACACTGTTTCTTGAAAAACGACGGAACGTGATCAAGCAGTGCGACAACCCGACTTAAGTGAGAACTGGACCAGACGGCGCCACAGCACTGGACGTCATGTCAGCCATCTGGCAGTGACGTACGAGCCACCTTTTGCCTTTACGTTGTAGGGAACTGTGACCTGAAGTACACCCCACTGTTTTTCGACAAAACACTGAAAAATGGAGAGAAAAAAAGCCACCCTCTGTGTGCAGTATTGCTTCCGATGTGATTGAGATATGATTTTGCAGCGTTAGGAGGCCCACTGATCTGCTAGTGGAGACTGTTGCACAATCCCATATGCTGTGAAGCTGGTGTGGCAGTAATGTACAGTACACTGTCTGGCTGTCGTGTTGTGAGACACCATAAACTAAAGTAAACTTTATAGTGAACATGAATGACTGTGCAAAGCAGGCCATATGTGATGGGCTTTTTATGTTATCTGTGGGACTTGATCTTCCAACATGAAAATGCCTCTTTACTCATTAATCAATCATACAGCACCACAATCCCAGACACTCTTCACTTTACCTGTGAGTGATGTACAGTACCAAGTTTGGACACGTTGGTAAAAAAAAAAAATTCTAGGATCAGATGAGAAATACAGAATTGAGGTGAATTCTTATGGCCCATTCTGCAGTGTTTCTTCCAAAATTAGTAGTATCTGAACCTTTCAGCAGGACCATGCTCGTTTATTCACGACTGCATTACACAGTCCCACAATCCCAATCATTCTTCAGCTCATCTGGTATTAATGTACAGCACCAACTTCAGGTATGATATTGTGTTGAACTCTACTGTAATTTGACCCATAGTGTTTGTTGAGGGAACACAGAAATGTGGAGATTGCGAAAAAATACCTGCAGAAAGAGCAGGCTGTAAAGTCAGTGAAACATGATCTTCCAAGAGGTCAACTCCTTTTTACTCATTAATGTGCCACACAGTTCCAAAAACACTCACATTCATCAGCTAACTGGAAATGAGGCGCTGCTCCAACTTTCTGTGTCGTATAGCGCTGAACTTTAGCCTAAGCTGTCCATTAGTTTTCGTTGAAGGGGCTCACAAGTGTTGAGGATACGGTTGACTGTTTCTGCAACATTTCTAGGAAATTCATTAGAACACTACTTTGCAGCAGCACAAAATACCTTTACTGTTTACTCGTTTCTGGGTCGGGTAGTACTGCAGTCTCGAAACTTCTTCAGCTATTGTGGCAGTGAAACACTGTATCAACTATGGTTATCACGTTGTGCAGAACTGTAGCCCAAAGTACGAGGAACTGCTCGTGTTTGCGGAGGCAATACAAGGGCGTGGAGAATGCACGCATCCCTTACTGCAGCGCTTATTACAAATTTAACAGGACATGATCCCTTTAACAATTCAGGGTCTCACATCTGTGCAATCACAGACGTTTTTCAGCGAGTCTGGCGTTGATAAACAGTACCATTTTTGTGCATCGTGTTGTTGGGGAGTGCTGCTGTTTCTTGAGGCAACAAAGAAGTGTACAGAATACAGTATGCACTTGCTGCTGTGTTTTACGAGAAACGATGGGACATGACCTTCCAACATGACAACACACCATTTGTTATCACTGAGTCATACAGATAAACATTATGTGACATACATCAACTAAGGAGCCACTGATGAGCTTATACGCTTTGGGTACTGTACTATACAGAATATTAAACAGAAATAACCTCTAGTATTTGTTGAGGGAAAACAAAAGTGTAAACGACACATATGGCCCATTCTGCAACACTGGGATACTATCTTCGAGCAGGCGACAATCCTTTGCTCAACACCCGATAACAGAGCTCCTCAATCCCACACATTCTGGTGTACTCATATAATGGTACTCATATAATGTGCTAACTTTTGAAAAGTGACCTAACGTAACCTGTAGCACTCCTTGCACAAACAAAGGCTTCTGGAGAATACAGCTGGCATTTTCCACAGCGTCTCGTACAAAATGACGGCACGGTATCTTCGGGGTGGACAACGACACATTGCTCATAACCGTGTCACTAACCTCCACAACCCAACGTTTCTTTAGGTCCTCTGGTTGTGATATGCAGTAACTACTTTATGTATTATGTTGTGCTGAACTATATGCTACAGTAACTCCAACTATCTGAGTGCGCAGAAAACTGTGAATAATGCAGCTGGCTCTTTCTGCAATTTTTCTTGAAAAATCAATGGCAAGCCATCTTCCAACAGGACAACGCCTCTTTATTCATTACTTGCTAACACCCATCTACACAATCGAGACATTCCCCGGCTAACTGGTAGCGATGTACATTACGAGCTTTCGTATCATGCTGTGATGAACTGTAACTGAAAGTAACCATTGGTGATTGATGGGAGGTTATGTAAGTGTGGAGAATATACCTGGCCATTTCTTCAGCGTTTCTTGCTTTACCAGTCAGGCGTGATCTTCCAGCAATACCAGACAACATTACTGCCAATCGCCCCTCAGCTAATCTGGCAATGATTCACAGCACCAACTTTGTGCGGAACTGTAACCCAGACTAACTGATAGTACTTGTCAGTAGATTATCATATTCTTTCGCATACTGAATTACCAATTAACCCTACTAACACCAACCCATTTTCCGTAACTCGCATTGCGCATGGGTGGGCCGGGGTGAGGGATTTAAATATTATAATACGCTATCTCAATCTGTACACCTTCTACTTGTGACATAAAGCATGTATATTTCCGATTCTGATTAGGACATCCTTACCATTGAACCGTCCAAAGTAGATCACTCTGTGCCATACCACCTTATTCTACAGTGTCCTACCCATTTTATACTACTGACATTACGCCACATCTGTCAGTACAGAAATCCTTATATTCCTTCCATTTCCTCTCACTGAGCCCACTACATCTGAGCTGAGGCTTTGTTATTCTTTCTCCAGGTTTTCTAGCATCTCTTCCATGTCGAAACTGCCGATATTCCACACTCGAACTCTTACACTACTCCTACTGTTTCTTTGGTTAATCGATGTCTTTCTCATGGTTACCGTCCTCTTGGCAGACCCAGCAAGAGATTGAAATGTGGAAGTGATATGGAAACTTTTGCCAACAGAGACTTCATCACGATACGTTTTCAATTATTCACTCTTTACTTGGAGGCGTCGTACCTCTCTTTACCCACCTCCTGCGACACGTCACCTGCAGCTCAGAGGCCCCCCCCCCTGCCCTGCAGCGCCTGCGCCGTGCTGCCCCCTGCCACGCCTGCTGCCCGCCACTTCCTCGCCGGCCCGAGTCTCCCCCGCCCTGGAGCGTCTGCACCTTGGACCCACGTCATGGCCCCGGACTGCGCCGCCTGCAGAGCTGTGGGCCGCATTTCTGCTCCACTCGTCACCGTCAAACAAGTAGGCCAGACATAAGACCGACCAGTGCGATGACTGACACTTCTTAACTTCCTGGTCTCAGCCCTGACGTGTTATCGTTCGATACCTGAGATCCAAAATTAAACATCGTAGTACACGACGCCGAGCTGGTCCCACCAAATTCAGAGCATGAGCTTGGAGCCGTGAGTACTCGGTTTGGCCGTCGACGTGCAATCGAGGGCGGGATAACCCTAACAGAAAAAATATCATGGGGATGTCGTAATGAACCCATATTTCGTCCCCGGTCACATTGCGATGCAGATATCCCATCTGCTTTTGACTCTGAACTGTTCAGAAACACGCAAAAGCCGTTGAACGTCTCTTGCTTTCTGCTCACACGGGACCCAAGTTCCTTCTTTCTGAATCGTGCCCATAGCCTCGAGACGTTTTGAAATGCCTTGACGTGTCACTCGGACTAATCGTGCTAATTCTTCTTCAGTTTGACGAGAGTCTTCACTCGGCAATGTCTCCAATTCTGTATCTTCGAAAACTTTCTCTCTTCCACCTCTATGCCGGCCTACGACGTTAAAATCACCGTTCTTGAAGCGTTGAAACCACTCACGACACCTTCTTTCACTAATGGCGTCCTCGCCATACGTTCTTGAGAGCATTCGATGAGACTCAGCCGCTGTTTTCTTCGTACAGAAACAAAACAGAAACACATCCCGCAAATGACGAGAATTAGGCTCATAAACTGACATTTTCAATCAAGTACAACTTTATGATTCAGACACAAATCGACTAATGTTTGAATCAGGTTAGCCGGCTGGAGTGCCCCAGCGGTTCTACGCGATTCAGTCTGGAGATTTTCTCTGCCTCGTGATGGCTGGGTGTTGTGTGATGTCCTTAGGTTAGTTAGGTTTAAGTAGTTCTAAGTTCTAGGGGACTGATGACCTAAGATGTTAAGTCTCATAGTGCTCAGAGCCATTTGAACCATTTGATTCAGTCTGGAACCGCGCGACCGCTATGGTCGAAGGTTGGAATCCTGGCTCGGGCATGGATGTGTATGTTTCCTTAGGTTAGTTAGGTTTAAGTAGTTCTAAGTCCTAGGAGACTGATGACCTCAGATGTTTAGTCCCATAGTGCTCAGAGCCATTTGAACCATTTTTGAATGAGGTTATGTTGACCGAGGTCCCAGCTAACTGCCTGACGTCTACGATCTCTTTCTTTCGACCGCTGCTTAACGCTGTCGCCAGCTACCGACAAACGGCGGAAGCAGAGATGCACACCTTGTATACCGAAATGCTTCCCCTCAACACCGTTAGGAGGCACCCCTCACCGTATGAGTCATTCCACCCTGTTACATTTCTTCATTTTCAGGGTTTCGCACGTCACTTCTTATGGCCCCTCTGCTTCAGAAACATTTGAAAGTGACACGTTGAAATTTATTTGAGAGTCACAGCTCTGCGGTCCCTCGGTCTTCTGGAAAATTTAAGCTTCTAAGTCTAAATACACAGCCATTGAAGTCACACGTTTCGACAGTCGCAAGCTGAATCCAGACCAACGGCCTCGCCGCAGTGGTAACACCGGTTCCCGTCAGATCACCGAAGTTAAGCGCTGTCGGGCTGGGCTAGCACGCGGATGGGTGACCATCCAGTCTGCCGAGCGCTGTTGGCAAGCGTGGTGCGCTCAGCCCTTGTGATGCAAACTGAGGAGCTACTCGACTGAGAAGTAGCGGCTCCGGTCGCATAAACTGACCTACGGCCGGGAGAACGGTGATCTGACCACGTGCCAGTCCATATCCGCATCCAGTGACGCCTGTGGCTGAGGATGACCTGGCGGCCGGTCGGTAGCATTGGAACCTGCAAGGCGTGCTCGGACGGAGAGTGTGCGGAGACTCAGTCCAGACCTGTTGGATACTGCCCGGCGGAATAGAATTATGTAATTTGATGACAAGTAAGCTTTCACACTACCAGTAAGGGAAAAAGTACGAAAACGATTAATTTCTAATTATATCGCATAAAAAATATTTCTTGGCCGTGCATTGTCAGTATCTCTATCTTTTCGTTTGTTAATACCCATTTTTCTTAGCAGCGGTTTGTACTTAGTTCTCGTAGTTATCCGTCCTTCCTATATTCGAGATTCTGCAGACGACTTTTTCTTTCGACTGTCTGATAGTAAGAGCGTCATTCAATAACTAAATTGGTCTGGAGAAAAATCCGTTCATTTCTACAAAACAATACTTTTCCTACTTTTCAACATAATCCCGTTGAACATTTATGCACATGATCCAACGGGCCTTTTTATGCCGGCTGCAAACAATTCTTTATCTTGATGTTTGAACCAATTTCGCACAAACCTTTTCACGTCCTCGTTGTCCTCGAACCTCTTCCCACGTAATGCCTCCTTCTGTGCACGAAACAAATGGAAATCACTAGCCGCTAAATCAGGACTGTAATAGGGATGAAGCAGTACTTCCCAGCCCATTTTGACGATGGTTTCACCTTTTAGTTGAGCTCTCGTTGTAGTCGATACATCAGCATATTACTCGTAGCGACGCTTTCCATCCAAATCACGTTTACAGGAATGCAAATAAAATCCATTTGCCTACACACGTGGTAATTCAGATCCCAGTATTAATGCCACCGCGTTTTAGAAGTGCTAGCTAGCTTAAGAAACACTTCGTCTAATGAACGTTTTCTGTCTGTGGAGAGTGTAATGGAGAATTCGAACATTGTAGAATACGTTTGGCAGATATGTAGCCGTTTACTTCCTGGGTTGGTGCAGAATTAACCTACTAAATTTATTCGCTAATTACAGTATCTTGTTATTTCGATAAACATCTCGAACGATTGTCACATAAGCGGTGACATAAAGGTAGAAAATTCTCGTTTTTGAGTCCAGAAAGCTCTATGCAAGAGAAAGTGCAGATCATTTTGCCATTTTCTTTGTGAAATTGCCGGCTTATTCATATCTGGGGTAATAACAGAGGGTTGTTGCCTGGGTTATCTGCTAGCGTACTGAAAGGTGTTTGCTACTGCAACGGAGGTCTGGTTTGTTTTCGGTTCTAATCTCGATGGAGGCAGATAGACTATCAGCAAAGCAATTTTAAGAAATTCTCGCGCTCCCAATTCGTTTTATTGTCACCTTTATTCTGTACCGGCGCCCTGTGGATGTAAATATGAAGATCTTGTACAATTTCATACTTGTTACTGCCTACTTTTTCCGCTTTTGTCAACGACTGAATTGAGTTACTTATGGCACTGAATGATTTTTAACTGAATTACGTTATGAATCTTCAAGCATTCCTAAATTTGCAAACTTTCTGCTTATGTCAGCAACGGTAATCCAGTACGGCTGGTCTGAACGTTGGCACAGGCAGTTTCGCGGTCGAATGCGCGTAATATTTTGCTAAATCGTAACGATCTGGGGTACTTTGTCTTACTGAAACAGTTATGTTGCCTCGATAAGCTGGAACTCATTTTTCTTAGTACAGTTCATACTAATTAAAATTTCTTCTTTCATTTATATTTTATATTTACGTGTTGTGTTTAACACAATAATCAGCATAAATATAGTCTTACACATGATGAAAACAGTCTGACAAAGTTCGAATAGTTTGTCAATTTCACGCCTTTGCATAGTATGTTGGTAGCACTTTGTCGCCTTGCGTATTATGCTGTGTAGCAGACTTTGAAGCTGTGCAGATCAGCATAATGAAAAGGGGAGGGTTCTCGCTAGTTTTGTACACGACTGTACATTACCAGCTTTCGTGTCATGCTGTGAAGAAATGTAACTGAAAGTAACCATTGGTAATTTTTGGAAGGTTATGTAGGTGTGGAGAATATACCTGGCCATTTCTTGATCGTTTCTTGCATTATTAATGGGGCATGATCTTCCAGCAATACAATGAACCTTTGCTGCAAAACTTTCTTCAGCTAATCTGGCAGTTGCCATTTTGTGGGGACTGTAACCTAAAGTAAATGATAGTGCTTGTCACTCTCTCCAACATGGCGAGCGTCGCATTCCGGGTATTACGTCTTATACACCATACGACTTACACATATCAGCAGTTTTCTGCAATATATTTTTCCGAGCCACAGAATCGTACACACATTGATTTCCTCCTTGTAAACACTCCCTTCCTCTGCCCTCCCTCTAACCTCCTTTTGCCGGGACTCTGTAGCCATCACTACATTCACTTTAGCTCTCGATTTCCTCCAGACTCTGAAGCCTCGGCGTCCATCTTGCCCTCCAGTGTTTATACACCACACACTGGGTTTACTGATCCAGAAGACGTTGTGAATAGCGGAAGGATATTTTACTTCGCTTACGGAAGAATTTTACTGATTATTATTTTTATAGTAAACAGATTGTAATATTTTATCTTCGTATGATTTCATAGATAAGTTCATTCACGGTCTACGACGTGAAATGGAAATGTGGGACTCTCTTGTGCAATCAGTTGAAAGTGAAACCTTCATTATTTTAATAATAAAAAAAATTCATCTCACCTTTACTCATTCTGCTGTTATCTGGGCCTAATGAGACAGAAATAACAGTGTGGCTCTCGTGAACGTATGTTGTAAACCGTGCTTTAATATACAGTGTTTACAGGTTAGGAAAGAATTGTGGATGAGTTATTTCGTGCTTGGGACCTGTTGCTTCGGCTACGAGTCCGCAGACGACGACAAAGAAATGGAAAAGCAACGGGAGAATATACGGGCGGCTGAGTGCGTGCTGAATGCTAAGATTATGGAAGACGAGGTCTCCAGATTGGGTGGCTCGGTAAATCAGACTGTATGTATTCAAAAGTATACGTAATGTTCTGTTTGCTTTCTCTAATTACATCGTCCGTAATAAATGCATTTGCGGGAATCTGTCGTGGTGTGGTACCATTTATATACTCGTAACATTTACAATCCCAACCGTTCTTTTCGCAAAAGGTATCAATAAATCAAAGAATAACTTCCAACTCTAAATTATCCCACGCACTGTACTACTTGCTTTCAAGAACAGTAATCAAAAATATTACCGTTAAACATCGTGACTGAAGAATACGATATTTTCCTTTCCATGTATTGAAGACACAAATTAACGGGACACCATATTACCCCAATAATGAATTAAAGAACCGTTGAAGACCACGAAATGTGAAAATCTAAAATAAGAATAAAAACGAAAAAGTAGAGATCTGAAAATTATTACACCGAGTAAGATAAGCGAGATAAATCACTTATTTTCTTCTTCGAATCAAACGACTAATCTGCCAGGTCATTTTGAAGCAGTTTTAAAAATCGTTAGTTTTCCGGTAGCAGCCGAACGTTCATTGCAACAACGTTCGATTATACCACCTTTATGTCCGCCCCAGTAGCTGAGTGGTCAGCGTGACGGATTGCCGTCCTCTGGGCCCGGGTTCGATTCCCGGCTGGGTCGGAGATTTTCTCCGCTCAGGGACTGGGTGTTGTGTTGTGTTCATCATCATTTCATCCCCATCCGGCGTGCAGGTCGCCCAATGTGGCGCCGAATGTAATAAGACCTGCGCCAAGGCGGCCGGACCTGCCCCGCGAGGGGCCTCCCGGCCAATGACGCCAAACGCTCATCATCATCATCATCACCAGCTTTATTATTGTCGATTAGATAGCTTCATGGCAGGTAGAATATTTCTTTTAGTAAAAGCAGATTAGTAAGAATAGCAGTAAGTGAATGTACTAAAGGGAATTTATTTAACTTTCTTGTCCAATCAATAAAATAAAAATCATTAACTAAATGGCGGAAGCCAACTGAGTAATGAACAGCGTTTTAGACAAAAATGAGGCATAGAAAATCCCGTGATGGGAGAGAACAAGATAATAACTACAAGTGTAAGACAGGTGCTCCTGGGCGATAACGTCTCACACGTAAATTTCGAGCCGAATGCGGAGCAAGAAACTACGGCAGACATCCAACAACGGAATGCCGTCTCGGTTCAGCAGATGTACTCATCCAGCGACAATATGGCGTCTCAATTTTCCACAATTTTGGAAAGCGCAATAGTCACAGGATGGCATATTCCTTCAAGTCCCATACTGGGAAGCCATACGAGCTCCAACTGAAATTTCGCGTCACCAATAATAAACGATACGGCATCGTGATTTTAACTGGATTGATAGTAAAAAGATACACCATGTGGTAGGTTTCTTTCAATGCGATGCCTCGATATGGACAGCAGATATATCTGAAATACGTCAAACGTACATTCAGTTTAGACAAGCTTTCCTTGACTAATTTTGGTCTAATTTTGGTGGATTTCTGTGCAGGAAAGATTGAGACATGACGCCTTCAATATCGAACCCCATAATAGTAAAGAAGGGGGTTATGGAAGTATTTCGGAACGTACATCGAGAAAATCTGATACTTGAGCAAATGCATTTTCCAAGTACGTGTATCACAAATACCGGCTGTTTATTTCTCACAAGGGAATGTTCCAGAAAGAGGAGATTTCACGTCGGTCGCACTTGAGATACTTGTTGGGTGATCCGATAAAGATAATGGGCGCCAACTCGACTTGAGGACGATTAACTGATAAGGACAGCCATGTGCTTCGTTTGCGGTTCTTTAAGCGCAGCGTCATTTCGAATGTTGCGCACTCTGGCACAGAGATTTTCGTTTTCTCGCCTCTCTCTTCGGTGGTTTCAACACAAGAAACACAACCACTTGTGCCCGTGGGAGCGAGAATCCCTTTCGTGGCTCCTTCAGCAGGAAGGGCCGTCTGTTTCCAACAGGCAGAGCGTCTCTTATACTGCATAAAGTTCAGCACGCTTGCACAATCACGGGTCTTCACCTAAGTGAGGTTTTAACGAAGTTCGTACTACGCAGCTGCACGGGTACTGATTTTGTTGTGAGTAAATTCTTTCATCGCTGAGATTGATGATATCTGCGTGAGCAAAAAGAAATCCTAAATTACGTAAATGGAAGGCAAAGATTTTTCTTATATGCATTGTCGTAGATCTACATAACTTCAGTGTTCTATTGATCTGCACAGATTACATAATCGTATGCTATAGCCGGACGGTCCTAATAAATATTCGTGCAGCCGCGTAGAACAAATATCTCCAATGTTTAACCACTGTTGGCACTCGCTTTATAACAAAATGTAAATTTCCTTTCCAGTCCAGGAGGAAGGTTCAGTGCAGAAGGATACATAAAAATTCTGGAGGAGTATATTTGGTTCGTGAATGTGGACTCGTACCAATTAAGCGAAGCCGCGTTGTAGTCAGTTAAAAGATGCCCCACTGCGTAATTTATTCACTCTCACACTCGCCTCAGTGTGAGGAATATATTTCAGGAGTCCTTTCTTTCGTAATGCGCTTAATTAGCGTTATTTCAAACATTTGAGTAAAAATTTTAATGAAAACGAAGTAAAATAACTCGGAAGATGAAGTTATTAGATAACAAAACCGTAATTCTGTCGTTTATTTTTGCCTTCATATGAACGTAATTATCGTTTTTAGCTCACTATTCTGATTCCTATTCCTGTTCCGATTCATGTCTTGTGACTGCTGTCATTACTGTTGTTGCGATTGCCGATATTGCGTGCCGCGTAGAGTCAGATGCTGAAAATACACCAAATAATTTTAAAGAACATACCGATAATTTTACAAAGGTATTACCTGCGCCGTTTCGGCATAATTTCTATCATTCGAGGATCTAGTTTCGAAGTCCTGAATTTATTTAAAGAGAGAGAAAGGTAGTTTCTTTACTGATTGGAACTGAAGATTTGTGATATTTGACGTTACTTGGAGTATCAATTTCGTGAGAAAATTTCTCCGCAACGGAAAACGCTTTTTTTTTAATGATGTCCATCCCAAATCCAGTATCATTTCACTCTCCCCTATTTCGTAAAAATAAAAATCGTGCCGCCCTTCTTTGAACGATGTACGCCGTCAATCGTCTCTGGTACGGATCCCACACCCCGCAGCAGTATTCTAAAAGAGGACGGACAAGCGTAGTGTAGGCAGTCTCCTTAGTAGGTCTGCCACATTTTCCAAGTGTCCTGCCAGTAAAACGCAGTCTTTGGTTAGCCTTCCCCCACATCATTTTCTGCTGAGTTTGTCTCCCAAATCGTTTATATAGGTAAGGAATAGCAACAGACCTATAAAACTACCTTGGGGAATGCCAGAAATCACTTCTTTTTTACTCGATGACTTTCCGTCGATTACTACGAACTGTGACCCATCTGACAGAAAATCACGAATCCAGTCACATAACAGATGACATTCCATAAGCACGCAATTTCACTACAGGCCGCTTGTGTGGTACAGTGTCAAAACCTTTCCGGAATCCAGAAATACGAATCTATTTGCAATCACTTGTCTACACCACTCAACACTTTGTACGACTAAAGAACTAGTTGTGTTTCACAATAATGATGTTTTCTAAATCCGTGTTGTCTGTGTCAACTGACCGTTGTCTTCGAGGTAATGCATAATGTTGGAACAATATGTTCCGCAATTCTGCTGCATATCCACGTTAAAATGATAGGGGCCTGTAATTCAGTGGATTACATAAATATTGGTCTGACCTGAGCAACTTTCCAGCCTTTGGGTACAGATCTTTCGTTGAACGAACGATTGTACATCATTGAGGAATGGAGCTATTGCATCAGCATACTCGGAAAGCAACCTACTTGGTACACAGTCTGGACTTGCTTTTAATAAATGATTTAAGTCCCTTCGCTACTCCGATGATATCTACTACGGTCGTCACGTTGGCAGCTGTTCTCGATTCTAATTCGCGAATATTTACTTGGCCGTCTTTGGTGAAGGAATTTGGAAAGGCTTGTGGAAACTACTATAAAAATCACGCATTAATGTTCGCGCTAAAGTTGGAGCCTCTGTAAAAGATCGCCAGTCTTGGAGATTTTGACTTCTTTAAATTTGGCATGGTTTCTTCGATGTTTCTGCCACACTGTTCTGACGACTTTTATGTCCCAAGGGGGATGAGCGCCGTCTGTTGTTAATTCACTTGGTACACATCTCTGAACTGCTGTCGATCCCATTTCTTTGAACTGAAGCCACATCTGGTGTAGTCTTATATTGTTAATTTGGAAGGAGTGGAGATTCTTTCTCAGGAAGCATCAAGCGAATTTTTACCTGTTTTTTCAATGGGTATATCTTTTGGTTAATTTTGGAGGATTTGGGGGTTACAATATGCATTCTCGCTACGACAGCCCTGTGTTCATTAATCCCTGTATCTGTTTCGATACTCGTTATTAGCTCTGGATTATTTATTGCTGAGAGGTGAAGTCTCTTTTCACGCTGTTTACTATTGGAATGGGCTCATGAACTAACTGTTCGAAATAATTTTCAGAGAATGCGTTTACCACAATTTATGACTATTTTTATAAGCCTACTTCCGGAATTTAACACGTATTATCGCTAACATATCGAGGATAGATTGAATTCACCACCGACTACAATGGTATGAGTCGGGTGGGTCTTCGGATATATTTGCCGACCTTCCAATTCAGATCATGTAGTTTGAGTTTGATTTCAATTATTATTTCATTCCGGTTGCCAACAGTGGCCTCTGCCCATACTTACTCACAGGAAGTATCTACTTCGATTTCGCGACAAGATAAACTACTTCTGACAGCAACAGACACGCCACCGCCAACCGTGTTTAACGTATCCATTCGGAACGCCGTTAGGTTCTTCGCAATAATTTCGTCTGAACTTATCTCCGGCTTTAGCCAGCTTTCTGTGACTATAACTATTTGAGGATCAGTGCTTTCTATTAGCTCTTGTAGCTCTGCTACTTTCCCAACACAGCTACGAATGTTTGCATCTGTTATTCCGATGGTTCCTGTATCTAAGTTCTTCCTGTGTTCGGCCTTCACCCTTTTATAACTGAAGCCCTTCTTGCGTTTTCCCGATACCCTCTAGCCTACGAAAACCGCCCAGTCCACGAGACACAGCCCCTGCTACCCGTGTAGCCGCCTCCTGCGTGTAGTGGACTCCTAACCTATTCAGCAGGTTTGCCTCCCGTCGTCTGTGTCGCGCGATCAACGCTTCCTGTAAACACCTTCCCATTCCTGAATAATATGCTGCAAACTGCAACATCGCAATTCTTATACCGAAGCTACGATGAAAGGAATGGAGGAAACAACGTGTCGGTTGTGGATAGCCGAAATTGATTTGGGAAAAAAACACAGTACAGTTTTTAAGATCTGTCTGCGAGGCCTACCTCATGTCGCAGTAAAACGCTCGGAGACAGCTGTTTTGCCAACTAGGTACACGCGTAATGGACAATGTTGGTGGCGTTGTTTCTCCTAGCGCGTTATGCTGTGAACCGGACAGCAAAGCTTTGCAGTTGAGCATAACGATTAGGCGAGGGTCTCGCGGATTCTGCACTGCACTGAATTATCGTTATTACGGCTGTTAATACAGTGTAAGGGCTTGGTTTTCCCTGGAGCAGCTGTTGTCATAACATTGTTTAAATAATTGAATTCAGCTTCGCATTTTATCTTCACCACCCGTTAAGAAGTCCACCCCTCCAGAGAGAACTTTGTCACAAAAATTCAAGCGGTCGGATTTAAAACGTTTTACTGCAAGATAGGTTTTTTTGTTGATTTTGTGTTTTTTTTTAAATTACGTTCGATGTGTTTATAAACCCATTACTGTAGCGCTGTAGAGTTATATTTTTGTGAACATATGCACTTTTCCGTGTTGGAATACTGAGTGCTCTAACTTCCCCCCTCGTGATGTTTGGGAGGCAAGAACGTGGGCGGTGCCGGTCTTCCCCCAGCCTGACCGCTGACCGCTGACCGCTGACCGCTGACCCCCCCCCCCCCCCTGCGGGTGCGGGGATTAGAATAGGCCCGAGGTATTCCTGCCTGTCGTAAGAGGCGACTAAAAGGAGTCCATCCCCCTCACGGGGGTAGTTAGCGCCTGCGTCCGGAGACGGACGGTTCCTCGACCTATTATTGAGGTCTTTTTGGTTTTTCTCTTCTCGTTTCTTCCTTCCTTTTGTTGGTTCCTTTCTTTGCTCTTCTCCACCTCACTGTTTTCCTTACTCTTTCCCTTGACTTCTCCTTGCCTTCTCATTGCCTTTTTCTCCTTGCCTTCTCATTGCCTTTTTCTCCTTGCCTTCTCATTGCCTTTTTCTCCTTGCCTTCTCATTGCCTTTTTCTCCTTGCCTTCTCATTGCCTTTTTCTCCTTGCCTTCTCAGTGCCTTTTTCTCCTTGCCTTCTCATTGCCTTCTTCTCCTTGCCTTCTCATTGCCTTCTTCTCCTTGCCTTCTCTGGTCTCCGCCTCGGCGTTTGAGACAGTCTGTCCTCTTTCTCCCTCTCTCTTCTTTTTCCTCTTCTTCCTTCCTCCCTGTGCGTGCCTGAAGGCCGACCCACGCGTTCGCACGCATAGCCGGTGACGGGGTAACGCGTAAGTCCCCGCCCTGGGTAGACATGTAAGGCACGCGCGTACCCCCTGGTAAAGGCCAGGCCCGGGGAGGGGTGATTGCCTCAGCTGATACCTTCTGACCATGCCGATTGGTCCCTCCGTCTGTTTCTCGGGAGGTGTGACCTGAGGTGTAAACATTCACCTAAGGCGGGAATGCCCTCTGAGAGGGTCCCCACAAGGAAGGAGCGCGCCATCGGAGACGCTGGCAATCATGGGGGATTCCTCTGCAATGGATTCTACTCCATCTCTCTCGACTTCTGCTCAAAAACGGAAACGTGACCAGCCAACAGTGACAAAAGTACTACCGCCTACCCCACAGTTCCTCGTCGTTTCTTGATCTGAGGACGGAAAGGATTTTTCCTCTGTCAACCCTTTCGTTATTCAGAAGGGTCTGTCAAATCTTGTACCAGGTTGCGTAACGGTACCTTATTACTAGAAACTGAGAGTGCCTTTCAGGCACAAAAACTCCTTCGGGCCACACTCCTGTACACGTTCCCTGTCCGGGTGGAGGCCCACCGAACTTTGAATTCGTCTCGTGGTGTAGTCTATACTAGCTCCCTCGACAGATTGACTGACGAGGAGCTTCAGTCTTTCCTCGCTGAGCATGGCGTGACGGCTGTCCATAGGGTCATGAAAAAGGTCAACAATGACCTTGTACCGAACCGGACACTTTTCTTGACCTTCGATAGTGTTAAGCTGCCATCGCGCATCAAGGCGGGCTACGAGGTTATTTCTGTTCGCCCCTATGTCCCGACACCTACGCGCTGCTACCAGTGTCAGCGTTTCAATCACACTCGACAGTCTTGTTCCAATGCGGCTAAATGTGTCACTTGTGGCAGGGATGCCCATGAGGGTGACTGTCCACCTCCGTCTCCTCGTTGTGTGAACTGTCAGGGTGACCATGCCGCATCCTCCCGCGACTGTCCTGTCTATAAGGAAGAACGCTGTATCCAAGAAATTCGGGTCAAAGAAAAAGTGTCCACCTCGGCTGCTCGCAAGCTATTGGCTAGTAGGAAGCCCGCGCTGCTCCCAGCGGGGAAATACAGTACTGTCCTCGCCTCTCCTCGGACTACCAGGGAGGTAGCAACCCAGACATACGATCTGACCTTCAGCACCACGGTCGTCCGTTCGGCCAGTGCTAAGATCGCGCGGTCGACGTCTCCTCTTCCTCCCATCACCCCACAGACACCAGCCCCTTCATCAGCTTCTGCTAAGACGAAGACCCCGAAGTCAGATGCACGGGCCTTCAAGAAGGAACCATCCCGTGCAGACTTCCTACGTACCTCAACCTCCCAGCCTTCGACCGGTACTTCCACCAAACGTCCTTCCAAAAAGGCTCATATGAAGCACAGTTCTCCTTCTCCGCCACGGCGCATTTCTTCTCCTGCGCCACCCAGCGGTTGCCGGCCCAGGCCGTCATCCGTTTCGCCTGGCCGCACCGCTGGTAGCCGTACATCTGGCCGTTCACCGGCGGAGGAAGCTCACCCTCCCGGCCATCCTCCCGAGATGGCCGATGAACCTATAGACCCAATGGACGATGACTGTCCGCCTACTGATAGCGGCGGCAGTGCTCGTTCGAAGCCAGGCCCTAAGCGGCCTTCGATGTGACCCCTTCTATCATCTTCCTTTTCTTACGATGGCACTTATTCACTGGAATATTCGTAGCATTCGCTCCAACCGAGAGGACTTGAAGTTGCTGCTCCGCTTGCACCGTCCGCTCGTCGTAGCCCTCCAGGAAACGAAGCTACGCCCATGCGATCAAATTGCCTTGGCACACTACACCTCTGTGCGTTTTGACCTACCCCCTGTGGTAGGTATCCCAGCTCATGGAGGGGTTATGTTGCTGGTCCGGGATGATATTTACTACGATCCCATCACGTTGTACACCGGCCTGCAGGCAGTTGCCATCCGCATTACTCTCCCCACTTTTACGTTTTCCTTTTGTACCGTTTACACTCCATCGTCATCTGCCGTTACCAGGGCAGACATGATGCAAATTATTGCTCAGCTACCTGCACCATTTTTGTTAACTGGAGACTTCAATGCCCACCATCCCCTTTGGGGCTCTCCAGCATCCTGCCCGAGGGGCTCCTTGTTAGCAGACCTTTTCAACCAGCTCAATCTTGTCTGCCTCAATACTGGCGCCCCTACTTTTCTTTCGGACACATCTCACACCTATTCCCATTTAGACCTCTCTATATGTACTCCCCAACTTGCACGCCGGTTTGAGTGGTATGCACTTTCTGATACATATTCGAGCGACCACTTCCCGTGTGTTATCCATCTCCTGCAGCATACCCCCTCTCCGTGCTCCTCTAGTTGGACCATCTCCAAGGCAGACTGGGGGCTCTTCTCTTCCAGGGCGACCTTTCAGGATCAAACCTTCCCAAGCTGCGATCGTCAGGTCGCACACCCCACGGAAGTCATTCTCGCTGCTGCTGAATATTCCATCCCTCACCCTACTTCTCCACGTCGCGTACCGGTCCCCTGGTGGACCGCAGCATGTATAGACGCTTTACGTGCTCGTCGACGTGTTTTACACACATTTAAACGCCACCCTACAGTGGCGAATTGTATCAATTATAAACGATTACGTGCTCAGTGTCGTCGTATTATCAAAGAAAGCAAGAAAGCCAGCTGGGCTGCTTTCACAAGCACCTTCAACAGTTTTACTCCTTCTTCTGTTGTCTGGGGTAGCCTGCGCCGGCTATCTGGCACCAAGGTCCACTCACCAGTTTCTGGCTTGAAGGTCGCGAATGACGTCCTTGTGGCCCCTGAGGCTGTCTCCACTGCCTTCGGCCGCTTTTTCGCAGAGGTTTCGAGCTCCGCTCATTACCACCCAGCCTTCCTCCCCCGCAAACAAGCAGAGGAGGCTAGGCCACCTAACTTCCGCTCCTCGAATTGTGAAAGTTATAATGCCCCATTTACCATGCGGGAACTCGAAAACGCACTTGGCCGATCACGGTCCTCCCCTCCAGGGCCAGATTCTATTCATATTCAGATGCTGAAGAACCTATCTCCTGCGGGTAAAGGTTTTCTTCTTCGTACATACAATCGCATCTGGATTGAGGGACATGTTCCCACATGCTGGTGCGAGTCTATTGTTGTCCCGATTCCTAAGCCGGGGAAGGACAAGCACTTGCCTTCCAGTTATCGACCTATCTCGCTTACCAGCTGTGTCTGTAAAGTGATGGAGCGAATGGTTAACTCTCGATTGGTTTGGCTGCTCGAGTCTCGACGCCTACTTACCAATGTACAATGTGGATTTCGTAGGCGCCGCTCTGCTGTTGACCATCTGGTTACCTTGTCGACCTTCATTATGAATAACTTCTTGCGGAAGCGCCCGACCGCGGCTGTGTTCTTTGATTTGGAGAAGGCTTACGACACCTGTTGGAGGGCGGGCATTCTCCGCACCATGCATACATGGGGCCTTCGCGGGCGCCTCCCTCTTTTTATTCGTTCCTTTTTAATGGATCGACAGTTCAGGGTACGTGTGGGTTCTGTCCTGTCCGACACCTTTCGCCAGGAGAATGGGGTGCCACAGGGCTCAGTTTTGAGCGTCGCTCTCTTCGCCATCGCGATCAATCCAATAATGGATTGCCTCCCAGCTGATGTATCAGGCTCCCTTTTCGTGGACGATTTTACCATCTATTGCAGTGCGCAGTGTACACGTGTCCTGGAGCGCTGTCTTCAGCGTTCTCTTGACCGTCTTTACTCCTGGAGTGTCGCCAATGGCTTCCGTTTTTCTGCCGAGAAGTCGGTCTGTATTAACTTCCGGCACTACAAAGAGTTTCTCCCACCGTCCTTACGACTCGTTCCCGTTGCTCTCCCAATCGTGGAGACAACCAAATTTTTAGGCCTTACATTTGACAGGAAACTTAGCTGGTCTCCACATGTGTCATATTTGGCCGCCCGTTGTACCCGTTCTTTAAATGTCCTCCGTGTTCTCAGTGGTATGTCGTGGGGAGCGGATCGAACCGTCCTACTTCGTCTATATCGGTCGATCGTCCGCTCCAAGCTGGATTATGGGAGCTTCGTATACTCCTCAGCACGGCCATCCATCTTACGCCGCCTCAACTCCATACAACATCGGGGTTTACGACTTGCGATCGGAGCATTTTATACTAGTCCCGTAGAGAGTCTTCATGCTGACGCTGGCGAATTGCCACTCACCTACCGGCGCGATATACTGCTTTGTCGGTATGCCTGTCGGCTACTGTCAATGCCCGACAATCCGTCTTATCGTTCCTTTTTCGACGACTCTCTTGACCGTCAATACGGGTTGTATGTCTCTGCCCTGCTACCCCCTGGAGTTCGCTTTCGTCGCCTCCTTCAACACCTTAATTTTTCACTCCCTGCAACCTTTCGAGTGGGCGAGAGCCACACGCCACCTTGGCTCCAGGCTCAGGTCCGCGTTCACCTTGACCTCAGCTCGCTCCCAAAAGAGGTCACCCCCGGTTCGGTCTACCACTCCCGTTTTTTGGAACTTCGTTCGAAGTTCATCAACTTGACTTTCATTTATACAGATGGCTCTAAGACCAAAGACGGGGTCGGGTGTTCCTTTATTGTCGGGGTACAAAGTTTTAAATACCGGCTCCATGGCCATTGTTCGGTCTCCACAGCTGAGCTCTTTGCCCTCTACCAGGCTGTTCTTTACATCTGCCGCCACCGACATTCTGCTTATGTCATCTGCTCAGATTCCCTGAGCGCCATCCAGAGCCTCGGTGATCCGTACCCGGTTCACCCTTTCGTACACCGGATCCAACGCTCTCTTCAGCAGCTGGTGGACGTCGGTTCTCCGGTTAGCTTTATGTGGGTTCCTGGCCATGTCGGTATCCCTGGGAACGAAGCTGCAGATGCCGCGGCCAAGGCTGCGGTCCTCCAGCCTCGGACAGCTTCTTGTTGTGTCCCTTCGTCCGATTTTAGCAGGGTCATTTGTCGGCGCATTTTATCGCTGTGGCATGCCGATTGGGCTGCACTTACCGACAACAAGCTTTGGGCCTTAAAACCTCTTCCCGTGGCTTGGACGTCCTCCTCACGCCCTTCTCGGCGGGAGGAGGTAGTTTTGGCCCGGTTAAGGATTGGGCACTGCCGGTTCAGCCATCGCCATCTGCTGACGGCTGCGCCGGCGCCGTTCTGCCCATGTGGGCACTTGCTGACGGTTAGACACATTTTAATGTCCTGTCCAGATCTTAACACACTGCGCCTAGATCTTAACCTGCCACATACTTTCGATGCCATTTTAGCGGATGACCCACGAGCAGCTGCTCCTGTTCTTCGTTTTATCAATTTGACAAACCTCGCTAAGGACATTTGATGATGCTGTTTTTTAATCCTATGCCTGTCAGTCTGTCTTTTATCGTGTTTTCCCTTTTAGTTGTTGTTGTCAACTTGTGCCTCGCGGTGCATTCTTAGAGTAGTCAGGGCGCTAATGACCATTGAAGTTGTGCGCCCTAAAACCACAAAAAAAAAAAAAAATGACCGCTGACCGCTATCGAGCGCAACGTCAGAACTGCCTCTCTGGCACTTTTACCTTTCCTAAAGCCAACTGATTGTCATCGAACAGATCCTCAAATTTCTTTTCTGTTCTTGGGTACGTTATTCTTTTCAGTCATGAGGTGCTAAGCGGTGTGTACTTCTCGTAGTTATCCGTCCTTCCTATATTCGACATTCTACAGACGACTTTTTCTTTCGAATGTCTAATAGTAAAAGGGTCATTCAATAGCTGAATTGGTCTGGAGAAAAAGCGTTCATTTCTACCGCGTTATAAGAAAGCGCTTTCGTCGAATTTTTTTTTTTATGTTTCGTTCCACCCTTTGAATTTTCGTCGTTGAATTTTTTGCAGGGTTCTACTAAGCATAAAAGGGTAATGTGGCGAAGGTCACTTTGGAATAAAAATCTTTCAGGTGCATCGTGATAGTTTATAATCTTGTTTTCCAAATCCCGCTAGGTGAATACCGGGCTGGTCCCCACGTTCCGCCTCAGTTCCACGCGTCGCAGACATTTGAAACACGTCCGGACTACTTCTCGATTTCCACTAGCTGCAGACAGCCGGGGTAGGGGGTGGCGGCAGGAAGGGCATCCGGCCACCGCTAACACTAACAGTAACACTAACACTAACACTGCCAAATCCGCTGTAAGCACGCCGACCCTGCGATCGCTGCGGCACTATGGCGTAAGCGAAAGAAGTAATTGTTTACAGTCTTGCCTACTATGTTTGAGAAATTGTCAACTGCTCGCTCCATACATCTAGATTAAGCTGACCATGGCCTTAAGTTTTCTCGTCGTTTCACCAAATCTTTCTCTTATTTAACCGATGCCTCACATTCAGCTGCTCTGTCCACTTGTACACTAAATTTGAAGAAATAGTATCCTCTTAAACGAATGGGTAACAATGTCAAACATGTGAAGAGCGTTCACTTTCATGATCACATTATTCTCTTTCCGTCCAATGTCGACTAATTTCTACAAAGAACTGAGGAATTCATTGAAGTACGTTTCAAACTAAACTTGAAAATTAGTTATGATAAGAATAAAATAAAATGTAGTTGACGGACAGAAAGTCGTGGTTAGAGTAATGGCGCAGCAATGATCGGCCTTTGTAGCTGGTTAAAACTGACTGGTACCGAAATGGAAAATGACAGAGAGAGAACGGAAGTACTGAATTCGGCCTACCGAACTTGTTTCTCTGAAAAAGGTAACAATACGGTTTCCTGCTTTGAAACATTGTACGAATACCGAAACGATGTGCACGCGACCTGGCATATGAGCAGAGATCAAATACACGCATAATTTTTTGTGCATATTATGCGAATGAGCTTGCTCGCCTGCGACAGCGATATGTGGCAGGCCGCTGTAGGAGGAACGAGGGGATCCTAGGGGACTGGAGAAGTGCAGACGTCGCCACACAGCGTCGTAGCCCCGTACCGCTGACGCGAGTCTGTTGCAGAAGAGTGGGACCCGCCTTACGCTCGCGTACTGCAGCTGGTATGCGGGAAGGAGAACCTCCGGCGCAGCAGTCGGCACGTTGTGCGCAGACGCAGCGGCCGTGCAGACCGGCTCTCTGCGGGCTCGCGAGAGGCGGCTGCGCCCGCACTGACTGCCGGCACGCGTTCCGTGTGTTTCCCCAGCCTCTCGCACTGAACACGATGCAGGCCCACGGGACGTCGGCATCGCTTTGCTACTGGATTCGTGCCTTCCTGGCAGACACAACACGGTACGTCAGTTTATAACGGGGCGGGTCTGTCAGAGGGGCTGGTAACTTCAGCCAGGGTGTTGTGTAAGTGACGGGGCGGGAAGCGTCACGATCCTTGTGGGGCTGTTACTCTGTTGTGTGCGGGGGAGCCGAGGCGGCGAAAAGTCTTGGCAAAATGCGGCGAGTTCTGTGAAGCAGCGACGCTTGGCGGCCGACCCGCAGTGCAGACAACTGTGACGTACTGGGCGTCAACAGGCGGACACGTCTACCGTTCTTCGTCTGCACGATGGGCGACGAAAGTCAGATGCATCTACATCTACATCTACATTTATACTCCGCAAGCTACCAAACGGTGTGTGGCGGAGGGCACTTCACGTGCCACTGTCATTACCTCCCTTTCCCGTTCCAGTCGCGTATGGTTCGCGGGAAGAACGACTACCGGAAAGCCTCTGTGCGCGCTCTAATCTCTCTAATTTTACATTCGTGATCTCCTCGGGAGGTATAAGTAGGGGGAAGCAATATATTCGATACCTCATCCAGAAACGCATCCTCTCGAAACCTGGCGAGCAAGCTACACCGCGATGCAGAGCGCCTCTCTTACAGAGTCTGCCACTCGAGTTTGCTAAACATCTCCGTAACGCTATCACGGTTACCAAATAACCCTGTGAAGAAACGCGCCGCTCTTCTTTGGATCTTCTCTATCTCCTCCGTCAACCCGATCTGGTACGGATCCCACACTGATGAGCAATACTCGAGTATAGGTCGAACGAGTGTTCTGTAAGCCACCTCCTTTGTTGATGGACTACATTTTCTAAGAACTCTCCCAATGAATCTCAACCTGGTACCCACCTTACCAACAATTAATTTTATATGATCATTCCACTTCAAATCGTTCCGTACACATACTACCAGATATTCTACAGAAGTAACTGCTACCAGTGTTTGTTCCGCTATCCTATAATCATACAATAAAGGATCCTCCTTTCTATGTATTCGCAGTACGTTACATTTGTCTATGTTAATGGTCAGTTGCCACTCCCTGCACCAAGTGCCTATCTGCTGCAGATCTTCCTGCATTTCACTGCAATTTTCTAATGTTGCAACTTCTCTGTATACTACAGCATCATCCGCGAAAAGCCGCATGGAGCTTCTGACACTATCTGCTAGGTCATTTATATATATTGTGAAAAGCAATGGTCCCATAACACTCCCCTGTGGCACGCCAGAGGTTACTTTAACGTCTGTAGACGTCTCTCCATTGATAACAACATGCTGTGTTCTGTTTGCTAAAAACTCTTCAATCCGGCCACACAGCTGGTCTGATACTCCGTAGGCTCTTACTTTGTTTATCAGGCGACAGTGCGGAACTGTATCGAACGCCTTCCGGAAGTCAAGGAAAATGGCATCTACCTGGGAGCCTGTATCTAATGTTTCCTGGGTCTCATGAACAAAAAAAGCGAGTTGGGTCTCACACGATCACTGTTTCCGGAATCCGTGTTGATTCCTACAGAGTAGATTCTGGGTTTCCAAAAACTACATGATACGTGAGCAAAAAACATGTTCTAAAATTCTACAACAGATCGACGCCAGAGATATAGGTCTACAGTTTTGCGCATCTGCTCGACGACCCTTCTTGAAGACTGGGACTACGTGTGCTCTTTTCCAGTCATTTGGAACCTTCCGAGAGAGATTCGCTGCAAGAATCGTAAGGAAATAATATTGACGCAAGAAGGAGACGATTTACAAAAGCTGCCTTCGATAGGTTATTTAGTATTACTCCCCAGTACAGGAACTTTATCATTAAAGAAAGTATTCAGACCAGACGCAACAAAAATACGCGAGTTTCGTGACGGTTTCGTTTCGAAAGCTCACCCAAGCCGACTGCCAAAACTCTAATGGGACGAAACAACTGACCGGAAACGCTACACTTTTATTTCAAATGCTCCCTCCAAACGAAGTAACAATATTCGAGGTTGGTACATTTAAGGTAATGCAGTTTTAAAGATTCGACTGGATACACGTTCACAGCTTCCTCGGCAATTAGAGAATGCAATTACATTAATTAAATAAAAGCATTACTTACATACTTATTGCGCTGACCACACAAACCGCAGTCGGTCTTTGGTGTCACCAATGAGCCTCCCCCAGCGTCTTCGGTCCAGGCATTCTTCTTAGTCCCAGCCTACTCACTCCCTCTCTGACCTGATCAATCCGCCAGAGTCGTGCTCTTCCCCGTGGTCTGTTGCCTCCAATACCTTCCTCCACTAATACCTTCCTCCACTTATCTGGTATCCTCGACGCGTTGTGTCTCCACAACACTTCAGTCTTCTTTATTTGATCACTGCCACGATGACCCTCGACTTGTATAGCTCCTGCAATTCACAGTTATTTCTTTTCCTCCATTCATTACCATCCTTCACTGGCCCAAAAATCTGCCTGAGGATGGTATTCTCAAATGTCAGCAGTCTTGTAGATCTTGGTCTTTGAGCATCTCGATACAAGCCGGGACTTTAACAGCTTTCCCACAACAGACCTCGATCTGTTTCCTGCTGGTATTCGTGCAGTAATTTCCTGGTCTATCTCGTTCCTTTCACTCAGTATAGCCCGAAGATATTTAAAGTGTTTCAAAGACTTTGTTCTCCAGCTTGAGAGATCTCTGATCATTTTTTCCTGCTACCTACGAGGTATTTTGTCTTACCCGTATTCAGCTTCTTACTTTATAACAGAAAAATGTACCGAAACAAATTTATAGGTGGAAAATGGCGGTGTGACACGAATGTCAGTAAATCTCAATAAAATATTCACGAATGTTGATGATTTATTATCTAAGTCGTACAATACGACAGCAGGAGTGGATGCACCGCTCTGGTAAACTCAAGACAGGCGACTCGCCTCAAGCCGGCCACACCAACGGTTCTCTGAATGGTGACTACAGCCTTCTCGATGATACGTAAGGTCACACGGAGAGGTCCATCAGGGTCACAAATCCGGGCAGGCGGCGGTCGACACACCCGGTCACCCTACATTCCGAGAGCAAAGCGAAGAGAAATATTACTGCCGTCGTTACACGTCTGACGCAGTGACCACCGCGGACACGTCTGCAAAACTTGGACTCACAACTACGGGGACGCAGCGTCGGCGCTGCTCCCTGTAACAAGTACGAAAATAGAACAGCAGAGGGAGGGAGCGATAGTGGTACGGAAAGTATCCTCTGCCATACGCCTCCAGGTGAACTGCGGAGTGGCATGTACGTGGCATGTAGGTAGACCGAGGAGTCCAGCAACTGTAGAGCCTGAGCCGCGGTCAAAATCGCTGTTTTGAAAAGCGCGCCGCAGCGCGTAGTGTGAAGCAGTCGCCCTCCGTTTGTGGCGGTGGCGCCGCCGTGGCAATCGCAGCTTTGGTGTCTCCCTCTGGTGGGAAAGGGGAAAGGTTGCCTGTTCACGTGCATTTAAGGGGCTCTGTGAGCTCGCCAGTCGGTCAGTCTGGGGTCAGTCTCTCGTCCCCAGCTTGCTAGTCTGTCTCTCGTCCGAATTTGTGGCGCAGTGAGAGAACTCAGCCCCGACCGGGCGACCACTCGCTGAGTTCCTGCATCTGAGTCTGCGCGTTAGGCCGCCAGTCTGCTCGAGTTGCTCAGGCAACGGTCGTTGGCGGTCGGATCGATCGGTTGGTCGGTCGCGCACCGAGACACGAGATGACTTGTCCGCCTTGAGCGTCGGCGCGTGTGAGGTCGCCACGTGAGTCCAGTGGGCCGCGCCGTATAGCGAGGGGTAGTGGCTTCGCGGTCGACACGAGAGCAGCAGGAGTCGACCCACGACGTCGGTCTGGCCGGCGCGAGCTGCGACGCCGTGAGGCGGGAGATCGGCGCGCCTTCCTGCGTCCGCTGGAGCGGCTGGCAGCGGACGGTTCGGGAGAGCGTTTTGGGGGTGCTGCGCCAGGTCTTCGCCAGAAATTGCAGTTTATTACAAGTTAAGTGATTGCTGATATGTTATTTCATTTACTTGCTAAATTCTACTTGTTTTGTTGGTGAGGTCAGCAGCCGCTTTGTTTTGGGGGTAGTCCCACCATTCTTCTCCGTTTCCCCACCCGCGGGAAGGTGGCTGTTTATAAATTGGGTGGTCCGTTTCTTCCTTGTGGAGTAGGAGCGGGTTAGAGCAACCTGTGGTTCGGGTTGTTCGGTAATCTCCCTATCAATCTACCGTACGTTAGTAACTGCCTGTGTGATGTTTGTCGAATTTTGTGTG